>NC_060236.1:32186047-32486047 GCF_021155775.2 Neodiprion pinetum | reverse complement strand
TTGTCAAAGATTAACGCTCCGTTGAGCAGAAACATCTTCCGGACATTGTGAAGCTTAAAAAATACACGTTTCTCAGAATCAAGGGGGAGATTGTCATCTGGCTTTGAGCTCAGACATCAAAACACCGGGCTTCCACCGTTCAATTGTGATTTTCCAGCCCCTAAGCATCAGCGGTGTCAATCAAAAGTACGAAAGTTTGCTAACAGGTTGATTAAATTCGACGAGAAGTATTTATGGCGGGAAAAAAAGGCGCGTGATTTGAATCAGTGACTCGAATCCTGCGCGTGGATGTAAAATCTCGAGCGGTGCGAGGTGTTCACCTCGTTTTAAATCTCAATCTCGCTGGCAACCGGACAAATTGGACGATATAACGGAGAGTTGGTTCAACTAATGAGTCGCGAGCGGCATAATCGCGGCGTTCCAAGGGAAAGGATGTACAAGGAATGAGCTGCGGGAGCGACTGGAATCAGGGATCAGGAACAAACGACGATCCACTTGTGGTTAGAGGGGCGGGACCTCGGGAGTATCAAAGACAGCCCAGTGGTCGGATTCGAGAGATGAAGAAGAGAGAGGAGACGAGAAGAGACTGAGAATCCGAGAAGGAGGAGGAGGAGGAGGAGAGGGAGGTGAAGGGAGGTACATTCCACGGGTTAGAGATTTATTTGCCGAATAAATGTTGAGGAGGTATTTTTAATGGCTGACAATAGTGGTCTGATAGTGATCTCAGAAACGTATTGTCGTTCGCCGTCGTATATAATCCCGCAGGCATCGACGCAGCGAGCAAACGAAACGAATCTTACCCTCCTCCTCCTCCTTCCCTCTTTCTCTCGCACCATGTGTCCCTCCAGCTCTTCCTCATTTCCTCCTTCTCTCCACACTCCTCATCTTCTTCATCTTCCTTTGCAGTCTCACCTGCTGAGGCCTTTCAGCCCTCGCCCCTTTTGTGCATCGATACATTGTCATTACGGTTAGGTATCATTATCATTACCGCTGTCATATATATTCTTGGTTCTGTTATTGTCGTTGTGTTCTCCGCTCATTGTGCGGAGTAATTCAATAGTTTTGTGTCCACTTTAGTGGCTATTAATGGGTGTACACCGTCTCTCACACACACCTCGAACCGTTGCAGGAGCGGCACGTAGTCAAGGTGGACGTATAGCTGCACAATAGCTACCATGCCTGACGATAAGAACTATACGATCGATAATGGACGACCTATTGACACTAACGGCAGTCTCCTCTCCCGTCGAATTACCTACATGAGAAGTATAAACTGATCGTGATTACCTTCCTATCTGCCTTGATATACCCTGGTCGTACCTTCGGTTCACTTCCCATTTGGGATTCGGGGTTAATGGACTCGGGCCAGAAACTGCTAGACCTTCGTCGATAATTCTTCATCCTCAAGCCCCCACGGATGGAACGAACAAATTTTGAAATTCGACATGATGTAATCCTTAATCGGAAGATCAAGGTTTCCTTTTGGAGTAGAAGCTAAAAACGACGATGAAAAAAATCATACTCTGTCACACTGGGAAACATATTTTATGGATGGAGCCTCGGGGTGTATTATTCTTCCGCAGCTACTGCTGCCTACACATTGCAGACTCTTTCTCGCAGCGGTCTGTTCGATTGATCGATCTATCGTTTTTATTTCATCCTGCAGTCTTCATCGCTTAAATCCCTCACGGCGAATATCTCATCTCAAATATACGCGGTTGTAAATTTCTTTTAGCTTCACCGTGTGTCGTTTCTTTGACGGATTTGAAACTCGCGGGTAAGAACCGAGTCTAAGGTGGAAGACGCGGAAACGGAAGTGGATCGTTGGGATTCTTTTGATCTGAATCGCTGACGTATTGTCGCATTGATTTCAACCGTACACCCATCCGTGTATCTAGCTCATGTATACAAGGTATGTGTACCTCATACCCACTCATTTCAAAAGGCACTGATAAAGAGCCAAAGCGGACAACCGCATCAGTTACCAACGTCTTTTATTCGTTCCTTCCTATTATACAAGACTCCATATGTGCTATCGGTATAATCGCGTGTCAAGAACCGCGTGAGAATCGAACCAAACTTTTGATAAATATAACGATTTTGGAACAAAATCCTCCAAACTATTCATCAGTTTTAAATAACCGAAACTATACGGTATTAGTTCCTCAGCATCTGTAATACCAGGTCTCCCAAAAATCTCGCTAGGAACTCTTGAAACAAGAAACGAGCCTCTTTGGTTCAGTCTGAGGGACACTTTTTTGCAGACAACTATATTGGTTCAGGTACATCAAAAATAATATGGGAAACCAGTCATCAGTGTGTAATTCTTGATCACGTCTTTATAATGCTGAATGACGGTTTTAGCGTTTTGACGAATCTTGAAGAAGAGTGTCGACTCATATGAAACACAAGAGCCAATAGTAAGTGACAGATGCACTAAATGCAAAGAGTGAAACGACCATTGGTTGAAATTTATGTGTAACATTGACCCCGGTTGTGCTCTACCTCTGACAAATTTTCGTTTTCCTTTGCTCCCGTCTCGGTTATATCGTTCTTTTTCACCCACCACCAAGGTGGGCTGGGCGAAAGGAGTAGGTACGAACCTTGTATCGACTAGGAAACCATCAGTGACGGTTGGATGAGACGATTTAACGCGTTCTGGGTACGATATTGGGTTGGGAAAATTTATAGTCGTTGTAGTTGCTGTCCGAGCCACCCGCGGCGCAGCCCACGGACTCTCAGTCCCGAACATCAATAAGAACTCCTGCTCAAATAAATCCACTGTTTTGACAGTGTTTCGTAATAATTTGCCAATAGCTGCTGCAGGACGCGGCATGCAGAGAGTGCCTTGATACTTGGCGTGTCCCCTCCTTGAAGCTCAGCTGCTCGCTCAAGCCGTGAATGATAAGCTGGATATATAAGCTGGACTCTTGACGTTATGATGCTGGATGAGATTCCTCGAGCTCAGCAGCTTATCACGCGCATGTCTCTCGGTCCAATGTAAATCACAAGCATCCCGTGATTGCCGTTCGTCATTCCTTTACATGATTTTTACTCCGTCGCTCCACGTTAGAACTGCGTTCTCATGCACGCAAGTTTTATTATCAACATGGTTCAGCGTTTCCGGAAGAGGAGACAATGTCGGTGAGTCATTTGCGCGGTTGTTCTTCTTTATTTTATTTCTTTTATAGGCCATGCGCCGTGCGCGCTGAAAGATGACGGAGAGCCAGAGAAAAGAGAGAGGATTCTTTGGATAAACTAAAATTTATGCGATCACAAACGGATGTAAATTTATTTAAATCACCCGATTTCGGATGGCGGTTTATTGTGCTTTGGCGTCAGGCGTTCGTTCTTCTTTGCTTTATCGCCGACCGACTACGGGACACGGGATGGGCGTGCACCGCGGGCCAAGGACCTTCTGTTTAATGGGAAATTAAAGAATCTTCGGACCCCATATAGCTGTAGTTTCTGAAAATAAAGTCACCCTATTCATAGACGAATTCGAGCTTCATTCTTCTGTCAGAGTGGCACGATTCCGTGATCTTTATTGACATTGTCGTAATTTGAAGAAATCTAGATGTATCGTTTCAAATTGTCAGGATTTTTTCTCTACAGAATATCTTCAATAATCAGCCGATAAATACAAACGGGAACAACCTATCAGAGAACAAATGAGCAGCGAATTTTCCCCCGAAACTGGTAATTTCTGGATTTTTCTTCCACGCCATATTTAAGTATAAATTACGGCATATCTCGGAAACGGCTCAAGATATTGATTTGATTCAACTTTTATTCGAAAGCGTGGAAAAAATCTGACTGGAAAAGTGTCGAGGCAAGATTCTGGGAAGTTGGAAACTAACTCAGCCTGCGGCGAGCAGACGCTGAAACTTTTTTCTCGGCGCCAGCGTCCGACTCCATTGTTTTCCTGCCTCGTTGAAGTTATGAAAAATTGATAACCTTACCGAAACATTCGGGGGTTGGCCGCTGCCCACCGACTAGTTATAATTCCTGCAGTAGGCCCTGTCAAAATATTCGAAAGTCCGACTGCGAGCTCGAGGCAGGGCGTGCATCTCGGTATCTGCACGAAAGAGCAGCGGATATGTAGCGAAATAAAAGGACTAGAAGGACTGGCTAAGAGCCCGAGCTCCCGCCTCAACTGCTGAGCGCATAAGTTACGCGTAGCCAGGGGCAGCCAGAAGATCTTAAATCTTATTCCCGAATATTGAGAAGGACGCGTTTCGTCCGACTTTTGCGGACGATATTATACTCGCAGTAACAAGGAAGCGTTTTATATTCCTTGAGCTTTTGCAGAAAAGAAGGCAATATTCGCAGGAATGTAAAGACGAAAGCACGGTCTCGCACGTTACTTTCAGATCGGCGTGAAAATTCGCAAAAAGAGAGAAATACGGATTTGATTTTGCGATTCAGCTGCTACCAACCACCGCGAACCCTGTAAGACGATTTCTCGTACGCTTCGAGGTAAGATTACTTCGCGGACGGCTGGCTGAGCAGGCAGACATGGGCGCTACAAATGGGCGGGCCGGTCTGCAACTGCCCTGAGGTCACGCACAAGAAGAGAAGAAGCTCGCCGATGCGGCGGGGAGAGCGAGCGAGAAAGAGATGGAGAGTGAGGGAGAAGGAGGAGATGGAGAGAGAAAGAAAGAGACAGGTGAGAGAGGGAGATCAAGGTGAACCACTTATACCTTACTGACTGGATTACATTAAGCGATCCGCCGCCGGAGTCAAACAACTCTAATTTAGCTCCAATCGAAAAGAAAAATTCCCCCATCTTCCCCTCACCGCAACTATTTGTCATTTTCAACACACATATTTTCCTTACCTATTTGGTTTCGGTTTCTTGACATTGTGAACGAGTTACCTCGTGTGACTCTTACTTTATTTTCGGTGCGGATCGAAGTACCGAATGTTCAATGTTCCGACAGACCGTTACATTGAATGGTCGAAATTTCATACAGTCAAAACCTCTAGTGGTCAAAGTTCCAAATCGATCAGAGTTTCAAATGACCGACACTCCGAGTAGATCGAATTCCAAATAGTCAAAATTCCGAAAGTTACCAACCTCCACACATGTCGTGAAGCGTTAACCGCATATGTTTGATGTTGGTAAACTTTCGAGTTTTGTCACTTCAAAGACTTCACCATTCGGCGTGACGATCTGTCTGAACTTTGACCATCCGGGACTTTGATCCGCACCCATTGTTAACTCAAATTTCATGTTAGATCAGCTGCTCTTTGCGATTCTTATATTTTTCGTTTCTTCTTGTTTGTCATATTAAAGAGTTTCTGTCTTGGAGAACAGCTGCTTTTTTTTTTTTTTTTTTTTGGAAAACCAAAGGAAAAACGACAAAAGACGGCCAGTTTCATACCTTCGCACGATTTTGCGAGCGAGGTTTTTGCCAGTCTCGATTATGCGTTGGGGAAACTCTTTGTTCGGTGTGCGATGAAGGGCCGTCGGTCGCCTCGGCGTCGCTCTGCGCGCCACTCAGAGGCGCGATTGAGTATGAGGGAATCTCTTCGCGGCGGTGCATGCGCGCGAGGCCTTGAAGAATAAAGGTGGGAAAATGAGTAGCAGACGTATATTCCGGGCGTGGAATAATTAGCTAATAACAGAGTCGTCCCGAGGGGCAGGGGGATATTACGGCCCACGCGAGCCTCGCTATAGGCGTAAGTTCTACGTATTACGTGTATTATACCTACCCGTACCTGCATAAACAAGGCATGCAGCCGAGGCCAAAAAATTACTGTCGGCGAACAAAGCGGGACATAAGATTTTTTCTCAGCTAGTATCACTGTTACTCTCTGCTTGTACATTACTGGGGTCCTTGTCTAGGATGTTGACGAATTTTTACCGTCCCAACCCCCAAATCAAATTCAAAGTATTCAAAAACTGTTATAGAATTTTTCAGATTTTTATTTCAATTCTAAGATAATCCGCATTGTGATCGAAGTTTTTTATGGGAATGCGTGAGAAAAACTTTTTTTCTTAGTATATATTTTATTGTAAGAGTAATAATGTTCCGAATAATCTCTAACTGCGAGGTTTTAGTTGGCATTAGTGCTACTGTCTTAAAAAAAAAATTCAATTCATCATATAAGGCAATCTCGACGAATTGCACACCCTCGAAATCAGAGCTTTTTTTATTCAGAGGAAGTGCAATTCGTCTAGATTGCCTAGTATGATGTATATTTTTTTTCAGGTAGTACCACTAATGCCCGCTAAAACTTCGCAGTTGTAGATTTTTTGGAACATTATCACTTTTACAATAAAATATATACTGAGATCAAACGTTTTTTCCATGTTACTTCCACAAGAAACTTAAATCGCAATGCGAACTATGTTAGAGTTGAGGTAGGAATTTAAAAAAATTAGGCAATTGTTTTCGAATTATTTGAAATTGATTTCTGGGGTGTGGTTGAAAAATTCATCAACACCCTAAATAAGGACCACCCTATTGTACGTGTTACTATTCTTCTTCGGTCCCGATTCATCGAGATTTTCATGCACGGTATTTTCATCACGTAGAATGTACCTAGTTCGAAAATAACATATTTCCTGCATCTCAGTTTGACTGGATATCAACAACAAAGGGGTGAATTGACTGAAGAAAAAAATCACCCCAAGTTTTTTTATTCCTTACACGGTGACGCAGGGAGAGAAGGAAGGCAATTTATTTCACGATTGAAACCGAATGGCAAACAAGGAGTTCTTTTGGGCCCCGGGGCTCCAGGGCCCCAAGAGCAGGGGTCACGGTTGCTTTTCGGGTGGCGACGTCAGCCAGTGCGGAAGTTTACGACTTGCGACTTCCGCTCGAGCGAGTGGCAGTGAGTATGCGGGGGTCGTGTGGTGTGTTTCAACCCTTCGCTTTATCCCTTCCCATCAGCGCCATTTGTACCATTGTATGTATACTCGAGGATGTATTTGTACAGCCATTTAAACACGCCTGCAGCCAGGATCTGCTTACGTCTAATACGCGTCATTTCTGTATATTGTATGTACACTACAAACGTGGCGAGGAGGCCCCCTTGGATTTGAATAATACCGGGTAGCTCGGATCACGTCTTACAAAACTTTCGTACCTTCCTAGCGGAGAGGATTAAACATAAAACGAACCAAGAACACACGGTTAAAGAATTTTTTTTCGTCGGAATTTGTCTGTCGGATGATTAAAATGATCTACTTTTCACCATAGAATCGGAACAACAATGTGTATTTTTTTTTTTTAATGAAATATTATAAAAATGTGATTTCATTCTGCAACACTTCGGGCTTGACA
This sequence comes from Neodiprion pinetum, assembly GCF_021155775.2. Lineage (NCBI taxonomy): Eukaryota > Metazoa > Arthropoda > Insecta > Hymenoptera > Diprionidae > Neodiprion > Neodiprion pinetum. The sequence goes on along the minus strand of NC_060236.1, from coordinate 32,478,752 downwards.
AGAGTATCTACAGAAAATAAGCAGAATCACCGAATAGTCGTATTTGGTTTTTGTCAGACGAGATCGACGGGAAATTAATTTCAGCGTAAATTGTGCGGGATTATTTCGTTCGAAATAGTACAATCACCCCCTTCAAACGAGTTAGCGATATCAAGTAGGCAAATGAGAAGTACGAGGACAGAAAACTCCCCCATCCGTAGACGCGTGTACAGATAATGGCGTACGACGTGCGGCCTCACGTGCGTCGTCGATCGTTACGCTTATATGCCGTAACGTTTCGCGCGTTACCGTTTCCTTTGTAGAGAACGGTATGTATACCCATCATGGGCTTATGTATTATGTACTCTTGCCTACATACATGCATGGTTATGCATGTACACAGGAAAGTATTTTCTGGACGATCCTTCTTGTCGCGGCACGTGACAGACGCTTTGCCAAATGACTTCCTCTGCAAAGTTTTCCCTCACTTAGATCAGGATTTATCACTTCCACAGCCCATTTTGTATTATTATTATAACTATTGTTATTATTTTTATTTTTATTCATGCCTACTTTCCCCCGACTCGTAATTTCTTTATGCTTGTCGGTGCAGTCCGTGCAGTACATTGCCCCCCATTATCTGAGCAAATATTCCAATGGGGGATCGGACGAGCACTTCAGATCTTTTTACCTCCTGCAGTTGACGGATAACGACGGTCGAAAATGAAAAATTTTTTTAGACCAGGCTTCTGACATCGTGGAATCCGAAGCAATCACGTTATCTTTTCAGAAATTCATGCCCAACGTAATTGTTCTTACGTTGATTTTGGTGAGTGTGCAAGACCAAATAACTAGGTGTCAATGCAATGGAAAAATTGTCAGTTTGGAATAGAAACCTTGAGCTTGGATTCCGATGAAGAACTCATTTCACTTCTTGGGGCCTGAATCACCTTATACAATGTATCAATTGCGTTTTTTTTTTTTTTTTTGGGTGGGTCTCAATTCGAAAGATCGCGGGACGGGGCCGATACAGCGGTCATAATATGTGAATGTTGATCGCATTGGAAGCTCTAGTGTTACCGACTTTCAGACGTACCGCTTTTCCCCTTCCCTTTCCCTCCTTCACGAAGCAGAGAAGCACACATAGGTGTACGTGAAGCCAGCCGGACGACTATCCACTACCGTTTACACCTTCTTCTTCTTCTTCTTCTTTGACTTCTTCTCCGAGGTGGAAGCGACACGGCGTCTCCTAGTTTTTTTCCCCTCTTCTTCCTCCTCCCTGCCCCCCGTCGAAACAGTTGATCTTATCGTATACCGCGTAGAAATGTTTTGTCATCTAATAAGCCTGAATAAATATCATTTTAACTTGCAGGTACAAGTAAATGAGTAATAAGCCGTATGTGCAGGCCCCTGAAGCTTTACGATTACGAAATGCGAGAGTGGGCGCCAACCTCGCCGCACTGCTCGACTCATAGTCTTTACAGTCGTTCCAAAAGTTCTACGGATCAGCAATTCACGGTGAAACTTTGTGCTCACCCTCAAATTTGAAGAAGACGAGGTTTGTAACATATTTTGAAAGACTTGTTACCGAGTCTTGGGTACCAGCGGATCGTTAATCAGTAAACCAATTGCCAGATTTATATTCTTTAGGTAATCTCCGAGGATCGAGGCACCGAGTTCCGACCGTTTGGACAGACAAACACTTCTGTGTGTGTATGCGTCCGTGTGTGTGTGTGTCGTAGTTACCAATGTTTTACGAAACATTTGAAGAGACCGCGCGGCCTTTCATATTCGTCGATTTGTTTTACGACCATTGAATCTTTTGAGGAATTCTTGAAACGCGTGTATATTCCACGTCGACCCACGATCATTACACGCGCATGGATGCTACAGCTGCACGCTCACAAAACTCTTGTAACCGGCCTTTTCGAACCAACTCGAGAGCGAGACCGGCGCGGCGTTCCGAGCATTGAGCCATCCGGAGTATCGGAACGCGCAGGTATAACACCGCACATGTGTGCTCTCCCAATAAACAATGCCAGTATATAAAGCGTATGAAATTCGTCAAAAAAGAACGTTTTATTCTGTAGAATAAACGTGCAGCACCTACGTATTTTATTGCGAAGAATGTCCGCCGTGATTTCGGTTTATTAAACGTTTTTGGTGGACGTCTTACGATAGTTGTTCATATGCAAATTTTATACGTTTGAAACCAAACATTTATAAATCGTATCTCAATTTGTTGATAAAACGTATCGAAAATCCGTTATTTTAATATTTATGGTAATCGTCTAATATTTGGATATTGATGACTACTAAGAGACGTTTCGCAAGTACGTTTTAAAACTCAAATTATGAAGGAAATTTTTTCTATTAAAATGTGTTGACAATGTCCGTTTAACTAACGTGACAAAATGTTTTCTGTTAATGACGCTTTAATCTTTCATTATTTATGTCTAAACGAATATTATACAGTGTTAAAAAACGTTTTTAATTGGACCTCTAGACTTGAATACATAACGTATCTTGGATGTGTAATTGAAAGCGTATATAGTACACTGCTATAGAGGAAGATCATTTCACGTTAGCTAGAAACAAGTCTGGGTTGAGTTAGAAAGCGTACGAATTTAGTTTATATATGTGAATCGATTTTATTATATCTTTGTTAGAACGTTACACAAATATCTTATATCTATAAATACTCATTTATCAAAAAAAAAGGTACATCTTGTAGCTCATAGACACAGCTCAACCTACACTATACTTTCGTCTTCACGGTAGTTACAACTAACAGAAAACGCTAAGAATATTACACTTATATCAGAAATATTTATATGCCTGTATGATTTGTACTTTTATATGACTGTTTTTAAAATTAGTTGACGTTTACCACAGTTTCTTAGCCCTTCTTTCGTACATAGGTATGCCGTGATCGAGCTAGTTTTAACCAGTCTTTCACGGCACACGAAACACTGGTTTCGGTTGCATCACCAATTTCCTTCTTGCCAAGAAAGGTTTGTTTCACAGCCTCTGAGAAAAAATACATCAAAAGGAAGGTACAATATCACGATATTGATAACTGATAAGGAATAATTTCAATGTAAATTGTGATGAATCTCGAATATATTGGGAAAAAAGTTAACAGTTTGCATAATTTGAATAATAATGTGTGAATAATATTGTTTTCACACGATAAATCCAAGTAATAACTGTTTCTCGAAAATTTCATGAATTATTCATTACCGTAAACAGTTTCCATTGTCAATGTCTTTTGAAATGGGACTTTGTCCCTCCCTGCCCAATTGAATTGCATCGCTAATTCGTTTGTGAGTAGTGACCTCATTATAGCCAACACACATTGGCGACCGCTTGTCCCTCCAACAGAAGCCAGTTTCCCGGTCTGCAACAAAATACTAAAATGAATGAATGTCGAATTGAATTCAAAATATTCTTACTGTTATCAACATCGATAACAATTTTGACTAGTTGGAGATTGTCGATTCCTAATATTTTTTCAGCATTTTTTAACGTTAACCCTCTCGATCAGACCGAGACCGATTTCATGTTGAATGAAAATCTCTCACCATATTGATATTTCGATGGGTGAAAGCAGTTTACCTCAGGGTTTAGGAGTATCTATAAGGCCATCTGACCTTGCTTAATGGAACTATGCAGTTAGAACCCTGACCTTGCGACCGATACAGTTTTATGAAGCCTCAAAGTGCGTGTTGCGTAGAAGCAACATACGGTCCGAGAGGGTTAAAACGTTACGAACCGCAATTCTGTATGCCTGTAGTAATTTTCATTATTCCTTTGCAGTCAACACATACCGAGCGTATTCTTCAATGAGAGACAACCCCCTCCCTAGTGCTAAGCCAACTCAGGCACATGACGCGTACGTGAAGTTCGGTCGAGTGGAGACTAACATGGCCACTGGCATTCTATCCCCTCCCGGCCGAGCCTCATGTGCCTGTGTTGGTTTGCGCTAGGGAGGGGGTTGGCCCTCATTGAAGAATACGCTCGGTATTAGTACCTATCCGTATGTCATGACATACATATTTTGAATATGATTGCAAGGTCTACTCACTAAATAAGTTCGATGCTCTTCGGATTTCAGGATATTTTCGAGGTTGGAGAAGTCTTCCATGGAGTTAAGAGGAAGTTTTGGGAATTCGGCTGGTTTCTTTGTTACGTCGATGCTGACTTCCTTCTGTTTTGAGAAGATTTTACGTAGTAGCAGATGGTTTTGTTCAGTGTAGGATTTAATGTGTTCTAAATACTGCAGAGTTTTTTCTTCAAAGGTATTCTGTTCGCGTGATGTGGTCGGGGTTGAAGGTTCAAGTTGTGAAAAGGATCTTGATAAGTCATATTGCGTGGTAGACCTGATGATCCTACTAGAAATGTTTCTATTTGATGTTTCATATCCAGACAACTGATTCGGTGACTCATGGGAATTATCATTATACTGGTGCTGTACGATCTTGTGGGCCAAGTTTTTCTTTGGTGTCTGATTTTTGGTAGATCCTTTGGCTGAGTTAATGTAGCGAGTATTCTTATTACGGTTAGAAGTCGATTCATCGACTTCGGACGGTGGCAAATTCTCGTCAGCTGAAGAGGTGTAACCTAAACTACTTGAACTTTCACGAGAACGCTTCGTTTTTTTTTTTTTGTTACTAACGTGTCGATTTTTAGCCTTCTTCTTGTCGGTTTTGTGTTTACGTTTTTTCTTTTGCGGCTCAGGTTCGACATCATCACTGTTCGTAGCTTCATTCTCGTCCACGTCATTGGTAATATCTTGCTGAGGTATTACAGTGGATTTTTTAGCGATGTTGCGAATTATTCCGGATTCATCGGACGTGCCCAGCTCCAGTAGGCGCGCCATCGTTGCTTCGGTGTCGTGGTAGTCATCTGTTAGTTAATCAAGGAATATCAATCAATACCGAATGCTCATTGATTAGCAAAATTAATCACAAATGTACAATATGATCAAAATATATCGTCGTAACTCTTATCCAAGTGAAAATTAATATGATTGAAACATTCAATCCGTATACAATTGTAAAAAAAAGTTCTACGTTCCAATAATCACCTCCGGTATGCAGTACTTTGTGAATGGCAAACTTTGGCCATGTTTTTTCATAGGCAGCCTTTGATTTTACAAGTTTTGTAAAATGATCTTCAGTTTTTGTCCGTGGCCAGTAACATTGGGTGTTGTTTTCGACCAGCCAAAGAACTGGTACCAATGCGCATTCTCTATCTTCGCCAACCAAGAATTCAATCACCGCATACATAGTTCTGCAGCACGACTGAGTAAAAACATCGTTAAATGTATCATATTCTCTAGTCTGGTGTATAAATTTATATTTGATCAAAATTCAAGCACTTTTATTCCACTCTGAGCAAAAAGTGCCAGTTTAAAAGTTTTTAATTAGGACATCAACATAGGAATATGCAAGGTAGTATATAAGTTAAAAGATGAATCGATCATGAAACATTATGAAGATTTTGGGAACGCATGTCTAACCAATACTTGAACGTCAATGTGACGTACAAAACTATAATAAATCAGCTCAAAAGTGATGTTATGAACATATGGTAGAGTTGGGTATATTGGACTACTAGGTAAATTAGACTCGGCATATACGGTATATGGTAATAGGTATACGATAATGTTATTTTTTGCTAAACATCTCAATTGAAGCAAACTTTTAATATAAAAGAGATAATGAACCTACGATTCTCGGGAATGTGTGCGAGGTAGACATAGACATACTATACATGTCTTGAACGAATCCCTCTTCCTCGTACACATTGCCGAGAATCGTAGGTTCATCATCTGTTTTTTGTCGAGAGCTCGTTTCGTTGAGATGTTTAACAAAAAATAAAAATTTTATTTCATTTCGTGTAGTATCGGAGTTACTGCGAAACCATCTTTAAATGGAAGACAGACGAATTTATGTAATATATCATCGACGCGATAAGATTTCGCTACGTTGAAACTTCTTACGAAAAAAATCCCTAGTTTGGAAGATTTAATAGGTTTCTGATAAAGGTCTCGCTTGTACTTGAACGGAGTACCTATAATTCTATATTCTCCGGCAATGAAAAGGATTGATTTGATCACTAATATTTCTGTCCCACAAGCTACTACATTATCCGGCCTTTTTATTGATATTTTGAATTTTTTCGTTTCCAGAGCCTGACATTCACGAGAATTTCCAATAAATTTGGGTTTAGGAATAAATTTTTCCTGACAATTAGTTTTACGAATAGAACTTAGTTCTTCAAGTCGATTACTCAGCTGCTGCAGCGGCAAGCGTTTCGATCGAATAAGTCGTTTCAAATGGCCCAAATGATTTTCATACACAAAGCAACTGTATTCTTCTAATGGGCCAAATCGTTCTACGTCGTCTATGACATGCAGCAGCGAATGTACATTATATACGACAAAGTTTTGTCCGTATATCTTAGCACCTTGAGTAACGAATTTTTCGATCATATCTTGCGCGATGTTTCGAAAACGCGAGAACAAGGCTGTATTCGATAGAATATACACGGCGGCAGACAATAATAAAAAATGTTTGTACTTTTTTCGATCTAGCACATCCCGCATTACAACAGGGCCGGAATATAACAAGAAAAATCTAAATTCTGTCGCTTTCCATCGATGCAAATCCAAAAATCCACGGGGCTTTCGAGGAAACTCTGCCGGAACATATCGCGCCAATAGTTTCATTATACGTTCAATTTCTAACAAAATATCCTTAGACAATTTGCAATCACGTGAACCCTCGACCCAGTATTTAAGGAGCAACCTCTTCAAAATTCCCAGGTAGATTAAATGCATGGGATCTAAAGGAAATTGGGAGACTAGTCCCACGTAAAGATCTAAAAGAGGCGAACGTCCTTTAACGTGACGATCGTTTTCACTAGGTGCAACAAAATCACTATCTTTTCGCTTCTGGAATTCGGTGTCACATGGATAACACAGTTTACGGTTGAGATGAACTGCGCGAATCTTACACCTCTCGCAAGCATCCTTACCCGAATGTCCTAAACACATTTTCAACATAGATCTCGCGGGCGCGTCACACGCGAATAAACCAACTCTGACAAAGTATTTGGTGCCATTAAACTCAAAACCATTGGTGCTTAAACGTGACGTTTCTTTAATTAAATCTCGTAAATATGAAGATAGTGGCATCGGTTTACCCGTACCATAATAAACACCAATTACAAATGGGCTATCATCGATCATTGAAATACTGCGTCCCAAAATTGGCCAAAATGATGTTCCGCTACTTTTATAAACGGGAATCCCATCAATATTAAAATCAACTCGCAACGTATGTTCAGGTGACAGTCCTTTTTTGAGACCTGACTCGAGTTTTTGTCTCAAGCATTTCTCCAAACCGAAATAACACATTTCTCCGTTGTCTAAATTTAACGTTTCAATACGTCGTGACGTGTGAAGTAGAGTCCTAGCACTTAAGGGTAAGATAGGATGTGCTGGTTTCAATAATGCTAGCAATTGATCGATCGCGTTATGTGTGATGTTATTTGAAGATGCCCAGTCGCGCAAATTTTCAACAAAGTTCGTTTCATCATCTAAATGCACTTCATCGCTGACGGAACTTGAATTATCTTCAGAACTGTACAACGTAGCTTTGATGCTATCTATGTCACTTTCGATGTCTTTGAAATCTTTATTATCGCGGTTCGAATTAGAGTTTTCTTCATTCTGTTCATTACTTTGATGGATATGATCAACATCATAATCGCTATCTATAGAGTGCACATATTCTCCGATACAAGACACATGTTCATGACTAGCATCTTTTAATTGTGATTTCGTAAGGTGCTCGAGTGCACAATTATTGCCTGCAATACTCAGTAATACTTTACGAGTATTTATAGCTGTTTTGCGACGCAAATGTCGTTTACTCAGAACTTTTAAATCATGAGGCATGTTATAAAACTAAATAATAATACACACCAGACAAGAAATGATGTACGCTTTAACGTGCTTGCCTTATTTGTCGTAAATATCCGCACACCACTCTGAAAACTAAAAGTTAAATGAACCTAATGAACGTAGTACGTGAGTCAATACAGAAGATTCATAGCAATAAAGCTTTTACACGAGTTAGCGCAACAATTTATATAAAATTTTATTGAAAATTAAGTAATTTGATCAAAAATGCTGTTTCGTGTATATTTTCTTGGATTTGGGCTAAATAAATATTAAAAAGGCATTTGTAGCCGAACAATTTTGTAAACACGAATAAAAAACGTGGTCAGCTACCCATCGAACGTATATAATACGCAGGTAATGAGTAGTTTCATTCTATTGGATTTGACTCTGACATTTACCGATAAACGCATAGTATACTCATGATTTACGTTCAGTAGTAGGAATCGTGATATATTTCAGGACTAGATAGTACTGTTACTAATATTATTATTCTATAGTACTTATAGTTCTATGTATCGCTATTTATTGTTACTACAAATTAAACAAGATCGTAGTTTAACGTTGAACCAATTCTGGGCCGATGTCCTGCTTATATTCTAATACTTTTCGAATAGTATATCATGACGCCTACTACTGAACGTAAATCATGAGTATACTATACGTTTATCGGTAAAGATCAAAGTCAAATCCAATGGAATAAAATTACTTGTTACGAATTTCCTGCGTATTATATACGTTTGATGGGTAGATGACCACTATTTTTACCAGTGTTTACAAAATTATTCAGGTGCAAATCCCTTTTTAATATTTATTCAGCCCAAATCCAAGAAAATATACACAAAACAGAATTTTGGATCAAAATACATAATTTTTAATAAACCTCTATATAAGTTGTTGCACTAACTGGTGAAAAAGCTTTATTGCTACGGATCTTCTCTATTGTCTCTATTGTCTAACATGACCGTCTTCTTCTGATGGATAATAATTGTTATTTTCAATTGAAGGGAAAAGAAAATAAAAAATATTGTCAAAATAATATTTCTGTGATTTCGATGGCACAGAAATATTTACGTGGCTGTATTACTATACTTTGTTACTTTGGAAGATGCTACGAGTTCATATGTATGTTATAGATATGTTGAAACGGTATCTAAAAAAATAATAAACACGAAACCGATTTCAAACAATACAGAGCAAAAGTTACTAATAACCGCATGATCACATGGGATGATTATTAACATGAAGTTTTCCTCAAATTCGACAAGAACTAATATAATTAACCTATAATATACGTATCATAGTAAACTTAACACATATAAATAACGTTTAAAAACAGTTCAAAAATATTCATGAACGTTATATAATAAACAATAAACTATTCCATATTTTTATGGTACATCGTTTGGTTTAGAGAAAAAGACGCAGAACATTACACATAGTTTCTTTTGAAGAAAGAAAAGAAAGGAAAGAAAAAAATACAGAAGAGACAGAATTTGAGTTGCAAAACACATTATTTTTTCAACCAAGAATGCTCGATGTATTAAGACAAAATACCACCATATTTGGAAAAATATGTAGTTGTACTTACCAGCGTTATTTAATGACGAATTTGCTTCTTCCGTCTAGGCCGCAGATTAACAATAGCTTCTCACCTTTTTTGCTACACGATCACCGATCGATCCGAGCACCTCCGCATTCGGTTGACGAATAACGCCATAACCAGCGCCTGAGGCCAGTTGCAAGGGTGGGGATGAATATAGGCTCCCAGACAAAGACAAAGATAGAGGAGACGCAAGAGCGACAGAGAGATCGTGCCCAAAAGGGAATCAACTTTGCCATATATGCCCGTGTTATTCCGAGCTGTCCTTGTCTTACCACTCGCTATACTTACACTTACTGTATGAATGCGCGGTCCATGGGATAAGTTCTGTCTCTACATATAATTATTGCGCTCTTACTCTAGCTTGCAGCGTTACCGACGCTGACGCACCAGAGCAGGAGAATAATATATCAGTAGTGACACAATGTATAACGCACAGAACTCCGATAAAATAGCGCGAAAAATAAACGTACAAACGACGTTAAAAATGCGACAGGATATGATGAACGCTTGTTTTAGCAAGTACTCATACAAGATATTGAAGTCTTGACGTAATTCGTGCCAAATAATGAGATTTAATATATTATAATATGATAACCAATATTGTGAAATAATTATAAAAATGTACAATAAATTATTATTCTTGGTACGAAATTATTCACGTTTCGGACACTTCTTTATTCTCTTCCTTTTATTGGTTATATCTATGTTCCATGCACCGGTAAATGAATACAAGATCAGTGTTCAGCTTTAGTTACCACATAATATTGGCATCAAAATAACGGGTAATTAAAGTCCATTTTTCGGAAACTAATTATAAGATAATCAACTGATTTGGCCACCGCTTGGCATCAGGCGGTTCCGCATACATGAATACTAAAAGTGCGTTCATAATCTGAATATTGTACTCAACGTTGAATTTTCCTCAATCGTGTTGAAGTAAAACAAGTATGAACCCATTTGATCAAATATACATATTATACAATTCAATGTATCTTGAAAATAGTCCGATATTGAATAAATTTCATAAACGGTTATTGAACGTAGATCACAAGTAGCAGTAAAACGTGAACAATAATCGTTGAAAAAATACGTTCATCAAACGATGAATATATTTCTGTGCAATAGTGGAAAACCGCAATAATTAAGCGCTTAATTGGGGTTGCTGGTAGTTGTATGATGAATGTACAATATATATATATATATATATATATATATATATATATATATTAGGGTGTGTCGAAAATGAACTTTTTTTTTTCTTCGCTCCTACCACTCAAAACTTTAGGTTTTGACATTAAAGAGGTCCTCGTTCAAGGAGGGCGCTGTAGCTTGAAGTTTAGAAGTCGCTCAACGAGGATTTAGGTTTCCCATCTAATTAACACGTAAAAAATATTGTTTTTCGTTCAAAATGATGTCAGGCATCCAAAAAATTGGCGATTTCTGTGCTTCTTGGCTTATTTGAAAGCATGACTCATCCCCTAAACGATGATAGGTCGTTTTTCGACTTACCTTGTACCAATTTTTTTTACGCCACTTTTCGACCACAATAGTCACTTTTTCAAGTTTACAAAGTCTCCAATGTATCAATGAGTTCAAAATGAATTGCTACAAGTATTGATTCTTGATTCGAATATAAATAACCAATTCCAAAAATTAGTGAAACATACAAAATTTCTCAAAATAAACATGGTTTTTTGAATAAAATTGAAGATACGGAATTTACCAATTTTTAGAATTGGTTATTTATATTCGAATCAAGAATCAATACTTGTAGCAATTCATTTTGGACTCATTGATACCTTGGAGACTTTGTAAACTTGAAAAAGTGACTATTGTGGTCGAAAAGTGGCGTAAAAAAAAATTGGAACAAGGTAAGTCGAAAAACGACCTATCATCGTTTAGGGGATGAGTCATGCTTTCAAATAAGCCAAGAAATACAGACATCGCCAATTTTATGGTTGCCTGACATCATTTTGAACGAAAAACAATATTTTTTACGTGTTAATTAGATGGGAAACCTAAATCCTCGTTGAGCGACTTCTAAACTTCAAGCTACAGCGCCCTCCTTGAACGAGGACCTCTTTAATGTCAAAACCTAAAGTTTTGAGTGGTAGGAGCGAAGAAAAAAAAAAAGTTCATTTTCGACACACCCTAATATATATATATATAGATGTTGTAGACACCAAGATTGAAAATGAATTTCATAAACGTCTATCACGCGTAGATCAGAAATACCAATAAAACGTACATTATAATAGTCGAAGATATACGTTCATAAAACAATCAATATACTGCTGTGCAATGGTGAATAGGAAGTATGATAAACGTCTAATTAAAGTTGCTGGCAGTTGTGTCATGAATGAATATTATATGTTGTGATTACCAAAATCATAAACGAATTTCGTGAACGTTAATAGCTCGTAATTTGTAAATTCAAATGAAACGATTCTGATAAAACGTTGAAAGATGGAGTACCAACATCGTTAAACATATAAGTTTTAAACGATTTTCGTACGAATAATGAACAAATATACTATACGTTGCTTTTGCTATAATAATACGTATTTTAAACTTCTGTATAATGAAATACGCATAATAAACAGAGTAATCATACGAATAATATCCATCCGAAATATTACAGTATATGTGATACGGTTGAATTTTATACTTATACCATTATTAAACGACTTCGACGTTTCATATACGAAATTTATACTGGTGTGTGTTTATTGGGCTGGAGACGTAAATCACTCGAGAGGCTCCCGCGCCGTTATCTCGGCTCGAGTACCCGTCCAATCAAATTATTTATTAAAACAGGACAATGAAGAAAAGATGAGCAGCCTCGACGCCGCCGAGTTGGGGAATGAGAGAAACGAAGGAGGAGGAGGGGAAGATTAAACGCTTTGACTGGCATCGCGGCTGCATCACGCGGACACCTTCTTCCTTACCTTCGTTACGATATACATGGATGTAATACTCCCGGCTCTATGCTTTGACGAGTAAATAGTCCAAGATTAGCCCTCGGCCCTGCCGAGGATATATCAGGAGTAAATTTTCACATGGTTGATCATCAAAGAAGGCCAGCTCCTTCCGATCCTGCTCAAGGGGTTAACGTACCTTTGGGAATCAGGACGCTCCTTTTCCAACTTACGAGACGTCGATCGCTTGCTTTCCTCGTGTTTAACCACCGAATTACAAAATATCTTTTTAACGGCTCCAGATACCGACTTCGTTAAACTGAAATTGGAATCAAGGAGAAAAACTGGACACCAACATGTCAGCATCTACGAAACTGGACGGTCTGAAGCCGAAGTGCAAAGTTTCTCTCACCCATTGTACAAGTTTCCATTGTTTTTTCCCGTATTTAACAGCAAAAACCGGTGTATCTTGCGAACCGTTCGACGTATCGATCTGATTCAACTCTTGCCAGAATCAGCGGAGAAAATCGCAACGGAAAAAGTGGCCGGCTAAGTTCGAAGCGACTCTGAGGCTGAAAGAGCTAGTCGGAAACAGCAAAGCACGGACTTTCTCTCCTGATTTGTTATCCCCGTTCTTTTTCAATTTCTTTTTTCACTTTTTGCTTTTATCCATATTTTGGCACGTAAGTCGTCACATCTACCGAACCGTTCGAGATATCGATTCGATTCAACTTTTGTCGGATTCAGGGAGTGAAATTACACAAGAATAAAGTGTCCCAGTTAGCTTTCCCGAACTACCATTTGGACCGGGATAGACAAGTCGACTGGCGACAAATGGACGCCGCCTAAGTTGTTCCACGTCGAGTAAACAATTCGCGAGAAATGTGAGCTAGGCGGGTGGCTCCTCCTCGTTGATCCTGGAATCCTGGAATGGTCTCTAATTCTCCGTCTGAGCAACGCGTCTGTGCAGAGCCAAAGGCTGCATAACCGGAATCAGATACAGCGCCAGAGGCGCAATGCGGCTCGCGGAAGACGCGGGCCATAGGAATTTCGTAACATCTGTTGCAACGGATGTCAGGGTTCGGAAGCTGCGCCGGCATGAGTACGTAGATGCTTAATACTCGCTCGGCACTCCGCACGAACTTGTCCTCAGCGTGACGCCGCCTGCCTGCAGAATTCCACAGGATGTTAAAACCGAAGCGTCGCGTCGACCCGACGGTTTGAAGGTTAGAGTTGCCACGATAAGTTTAGAAAGAATACGCGTGTCTTTTCTCCCGCCTCAAGTCTCGCTCATTTCGAGAAAGTTAGATCGTTGTCAAATTCCTACGTCAAGAAATACGCCGAGGAATGAGAAAAAATTAGCTTCTTTCTCGCAGCGCGCTGCGCTGGCGTCAATCCTTAAGCGGCTCGCTCGTCGGCTTTCTGATTCGCCCCGCGAGTCTTAATATTTAGGTTGATATAATCGGCTTACGATCTCCCCGAGGGACTTGCTCGACCTGCGTCGAGAGTGTCGCGTGTCCCTGCGGTAGGCGTATTACAAGGATGAAGACCGAGGTTCACCGATTTTTCTAACTCCTCGCGCTTATAATTTCTAAAGGATGCGCTCGGTACGCGGAGGCGCGAGGAAAAATCAATTTATCATACGTTTTCCCTTGTACTTTCTCGACTATCTTCAAACTCCCGTTTCTTCTTCTTCCTCTTCTTCTTCTTCTTCTTCTTTTTCATTCTTAGCCTCTTGTGAGAAATTATGACTGAGCGTAGCTGAGAGACGAGGGTCAGCCGACCGACTGAGGATCGCTCGTTTGGTAGAAGAACCACCGAAGCTGGCTGTAAATCTGAATCGCTTTATTACGGACGATAGAGGCGATATATATTAATGGAGAAATGAAATAAAATGGAACGAGGCGCCCGTAGATATGCAGGTTCCTCGAGTTATCGCAGGCCTCGGAGCGCCGTCGTTTCATCCTCATGCCTCGATTCCCGATCCCTTAATACGAAATTTCCAACACGGAATGCCGGGCGGCGTTTTTAAGGTCGGTAGGAAAAAAAAAAGCCGGGAGACAAAACACCGCCTCTCTCTCTACTTTTTTATCACGCGGAAGAGCACCGCGCGACTCCGACCCGCGAATATTTGAATAATTGAGAAGAAAACGCCCGAGGGATCGCGAAGCGGAGGAGCCGGTTGGTTAGGAATTATTATTATTCTCATATTTTTTTTTTTTTTAAATTTATTTATTTTTTTTCGGCCGAAGTGAGATGTTAATATTCCGTTTAAATCGACCAGTATATCACCCCTCGCTCTCGCACGGAGGTAAAAAAAACTTTATATAACACGAGGCTAAAACACGCCGAGTCTCTGACGGGATTTAAAATTATGAGGCTAGATTCCCCGAAAGGGGGATATATCGCAAATACAGCCACCCCTGGCCGGCTGGCTCGCCTTTAAAAGAGCCAATTTGTCGTTCGATAAAAGGAGAAAGAATATGAATGAAGAAAAAAATAAATAAAAATAAAAAATTTTAAAAAAGAAGTAGAAGAAAAAACGGTTATAAGCGTGGGTTTATTTGCCGCGAGGAAATTATTACGACTCGCGACCGCGCGCCGCGCGATGCGCATTTTTATACCCGAGGTAACATTGTATGCGATATTATGGCTAACCGGGCTTGTTACTTGTCACCATAATTATTTATACGCGAAAGATCGATCGCCTCCCATCACGTTTCTCCGCTTGGTAGATATAACGCGGATACTTGAATTTTACATTTTGGTCGGACCGTTTTACCTCTACCAGTTTCTCCAGAAATGTTTTTTGGATCTAATGCGATGGATAGGGAAAAAATAGTCTGCGTTTTGCTTAGGTCAAAAGAAATATTCCGTCGAAAGATGAACGTTCTACGTTACGTGGAAGATCTCGCTTAGTTGATTTTTCACTCTTCCACATTTTGTTTTTTTTTTTCTCCTTTTGATTTGTGAAGAATCGTGAATAAAATGTTTTTTTCTATCGCTTATATCAATCGTAATAACAATTTACGTCGCTGATCTGACGATGTTTTCATTGTTAGTTTAATTTCATAAAATAGTTGTAATTTAATACGAACTTTTAATTTAGGAGAATAAGATCCTCGGTTGATATATCGTTGGGTTATGGATCGGGATCTTTGGGTTGAAGATCGATGTCGGAAAAGAAATAATAATTCAATACTGCCACAGCGTGTTTCTTTATTTTTATATAAACACTAAGAAATGTAAAAAATCAAAGGAGCGCGATCTTTTACATACCGTAAAACGCTCGTCTTTTCAGAGAATCATTATTTTGTCTGAAAAAACTTTTTACAGGGCGCCATGTGAAATGTAAAAGCGTAAATAATTGTTTTCTGAAACACCGTAATGAGCATGTATAATGCGTGTTATCTGGCGAGCTAAAGTTCAGAAACCTCAATTTAATTATCACGCGATCGAAACTTTTTTGTGATGAAATAAGTGAGGGTGACCAATGAACATGTAGAATGATCAGAAAATAGAAGCTGGGTCAGATTATCGTATTTTTAAACTCGTGAAAATCTGTTTCACTGAATATCTAAGTGCAGAAGGTCAAGGTATAGAAAAATTAGTCAAAACGTAGAAGGGTTAAAGATTAGAAAGGTAAAATATGAAATTGTCAAAATGAATAAGAATTTGCCAAGCCAAAACATAGAATCGTCAAAATCTTTCTTGTTTTTTTTTTTTTTTTTTTTTTTTTATTCGCCTCCCTATCGTTCAACTTTTTTCCCTTCATAATTTTCAACCTTCTAATCTACCTAATTCTGTGAAATGGATATCCAGAAATTGGGTATTGTGATTCTATTTCATTATTACGCGAACGGCGGATTTTGTCGTCGCGGAAAGTCGGAGGTTGAAAAAAGAAAATGCTCAAATTGCCGTACCTAAACAAAAGGAGAAAAAAAGAAATTTCCAACAAAAACGGTGAACTTGCACCTGCGGTAGTTTCGAGTTACTGAAATTGGAGAAAATGAATTAGGTGCACCAATTCGGCGGCGTTATAGGTTGGTAAAAAATGATAGGAAAAAAAAGAAAAAAAAAAACAAAAAAAAGAATAAATTGGTGCACACGACCGAGATGTCGGAACGATGTAAGATCGTGATGGATGAAGGATCGGTTATGCGTCTAAGCGAGGAAAGGTTCAAGGATATGGAAGCTGGGAAAGGACTCGTTGGATAATTATTTAGATATAATAACTTATCTCTCCGCAGTAGCCTTCCGAAGGACCTCTCCGAGAGGTCCTCTTTTTCATTCGTGGGTCCGTCACCGCGTCTTTTTTTTTTTTTTTTGTTTTATATTCCCTCCTCCCTAATTCTCTCTCTCTCTCTCTCTCTCTCTCTCTCTCTCTATCTCTCTCTCTGATTCTCTCTCCGGAGCGGCGCGCAGCTTCGTTTTCTCTTCTTTTCTTCTATACTATCGAGATACCTTTAATGGTGCAACCTTTCAGGCCTTATCTCCATGGCTGAGGAGAGAGGTTCGTTCAGTCGTGCTGAGGATACGTTAGCCTTTTAAAGCAACAAGACCTAAAGTCCTGCACTCTCAGATAAAATGCATTCTTGGTTCCAATATAATTAAGCCCTATCAACATACATTATCCTCCTCGTCTCGCGTTCACCTAACATACCTGCAATAGTGTGGGTCGCACAGGTATGCATGCACATTACAAATTTTAACGTGCTCTCCGCGCGTCATTCGCTTTTTAAGATTCACTTATTCCTTATCACGAGACCCCGAGGTCCGAAAATACTAAAAATAATGCCGCTCCGCAGCCTCGATCCGACGGTTTTACCTCGTGCTTGAAATCCGAATTTCTCCTACGCTTATTCCGAACTTTTGGGGGGGATTAAACTTGGACGGTCTAAAATCATACATGTTATTAGGATTTTTATTTTTTTTTTATGAAAATGAAAGCACTTGGAGCAATTTGAGGTTGAGGGTCTTATTTTTTATAGTTTCCAGAACGTTGTAAAATTTTTTCATTGACATCAATAACAAAATGCGAACGACAACGTTTTCAATCCGGTGGTACAGATTAGTCGGTCAATATTTATCCGATCGACTTGAAATTTTAACACAACATGTAAAACTTGTTTGTCGATTCGAGCTCACGGCTAGATTTTTGAATTTTAATCCCAAATTTTTGTTAAGAAAATTTGATTAATATTTTGTTTTGTTGAAAAATGAAGTTTCATATTCGTAACCGTGTATATTTGAAATTTTTTTGTTTTCTTTTTTCTCTCACACCTGGGCTACAAACTTAAATCCAGAAAGGTTCTTGTGATTCAAAAAAATTTTTCCATCTGTTGCGAATTGAATGGTAATGTGAAGAGATGTACCATGGCGCCATATTGTGATTAATTTCAATGAAAAAATTTCAGAATGTTCTTGAAACCACAAATAATAAAGGCCTTAAACTTAAATTGCTCCAAGTATTTTCATATTCTTAAAAAAAAAAAAATAAATACAAACAAACAAACAAACAAAACTTCTAAAAATTGGTACAATTTTAGACCGTCCAGGCTGTAAGCCCCCCTTAAGAAGCTGTCTCTGATCGTGAGACGAGTCATCGGGTATCCTCAACCGGCTCTCAACTCCCCGTGGCTAAGATGTGATTTTTCGTAGAAAACGGCAAGACTAGCTTCCGGCGATCATTATGCTATGCATATATTCGCAACTGCAGCAGAATAGGATGAGGAGGAGGAGGAGGAGGAGGAGGAGAAGAGTAATTAAGTAGAAACTTCTAATTGGCGCGGATGCAGCGATAATTTATCGACACGTATGCGCGTTGCTCGCGGTATCCGGATTTATAACCATCGTAAATATAACCGCGTCATTCCGCATGGAGGAAATAACGCGAGTATGTAACAGAGGATAAAAAGTTGGCGAACTTTAGTCTCCTCATCGCGAATAGCGTGATCGAATCGTTGCCAGAGGTTATCGCCTCGCTTCCAATTCCATTCCAGTTGGAGGACGAAGACAGTCGTGTTGTCGGAGCAGCGGTGATAACGAATCGTTGCATCGGGGAGAGGAGCGTTTGAAGAATAAACATTCGACAGTGGAAAGAATAAACAAAGTCAATTCTCGACTCATTTTCATGGGGCAAAGTCCGTCCGAGTTTGCTGGCTCAGGGTGAAAGGAGGAAGACTTCTTCCTCTTCTTCTCAGCTATGTCTCGCGCTTTAAATCGAGAGCCGAGAACTTCTCTCCGCAGTGTAGAGTCTCCTCGACGCTGGTTAACAGAGGACAGAAGGAGCTTTCGTAATTAACCACTTGTTCGTCGCAATCTCGCCGGCTCGCCTCTCTTTTCCACGCTTTTCTCCCATTCATTCTTATTCCTATTCTTTCACCTCCGCCTCTTTATCCTCCTCCTTCTCACCGGTGCAGCTCTCGTCTTTCACACCGTTCGAAAACTTAATTGAAAGACATTCTAACGGCTAATGAAAATTCGAAGAAACCCTCGCGCTTCTTGTACTCTTCTAGATAAACAGTCCCGGTAGCAGCATCCTCTGCATTTTCTCATACGCCACGTAGCTGGGTAATGAAATCGCTGGTTATTTTCACCGGGATAAAGGAAAACCGTCTAGGATATCGGAGGATGGTTTACTATTGTAAACAAAGAGGTCCCTATTTCGGAAAAAAAAAAAAACATCTCTCGGGATCCAACGCTCGACGTCCAATTATATCCGTCCGAGGGTGAAACTACGGCGAAATCTTACTTGTCAACATCCCCAGGATCAGCCAGGGTCCGGCATATTTGCAAAACATTTAGGAGGTTTAGCCTCCGAGCCTCGGATCGTCGGGCATCGAAGCTTGGAAGATTAGTAAACTGGTCCTCGAGATAAGCGGCTACTGTCCTTATTGTTGGCTCGCCTCCGACTCGGGATATATCCCGAGAATAAATTATCCCCTTGTGCCACAATGCCAACTGACCCGCAGCAGGAAGCCAAGGCGACGAAGCATCCAGTCATCGGTCGAGCGGCTTTTTGCTTGACGTTTACCGACGACGGTCGCATTTGCGTTCCGTGTAATGGTCGATCGTCAAGTCCCGTTGAATCTAGTCGGCGACGCGTCGAATGAACGAATAGCCGGGCCCTTGGTCCCTTGGCTCTTGTTCAAAGTTAAGTCGTCACGAACCGTGAAGTAATGACACGTACTTTGCGAGGATGTAGGAAACTCCCTCACCGCAATGGATCCCGACAAAGAGCCAGACAAACGGTTTTGGAAACGCGCGGTTCTCTTCACCACTTTCCATTCCAACGATGCTTGTACGCGGTTGGTATAAGGGAGTCGAAAATGGGCAAGTTTGAACAAGAGAGCCGAGGATCAGCGGATAGCCTGCGATGCAGAGGCAAAGAGAGAGGATGGTAGGGACAGGAAGTGGAAGAGGAGCTTGTTTGCGTTTACGCACTGCTCAGTTAACGCCGGCTGCCGAAATACTAAGTGGGAATTGCAATCCGGGCCGGCTAGTGGATGGATACACATGGTTGCCTTCCGCTATATCCCCCAGACTCCGAGCCGGAGTCCGCCATTTGAATACGAAATTTGAATCCGCTGACGAACCGTGCATACATCAGCCTTGGCTCTCCAGTTTGAACTGCGTACCCTGAACCCGAACCCGTATGGTAATGCGCCTACGGCTGGATCCTCCCTCCTCCACCCGACGAACCAACCCCTCTTGTCTTCGCTCTTTGCCGTACCCAGACTCCTTCCTTCTCCTCCTTTCCACCATAGCCCCAGAGCTGCACTCTCGTCCTTCCGTCAACACCGATCCGAAGACACTCAAACTTCCATAAAACACACATTCCACCCACCGCTTGAAACAACTTGAGCACAGACGCATCCAGTCTGCCCCTTGTCATTGGACGTGGAACATCATCCTTGGAACATCGTCCATGAATTATTGCGCGCTGTTTCGCCGGGTAATCGTAACGTCGAAAGGACCTCATCTGGTACCGCTTACGGGCAAGTACTCCTCGCCTAATTTCTTGAAACTCGAGTTTCGTAGCTCTTCGAGGGGCTCCCAAGAGTCTGCCAGTTATATTCCGCAAACTTCAGCCACCTCGAGTAGGTTCGTGTACAGGAATTAGCGGATGATAAAGTCGAGGCTGGGCGCGTTCCGTGTTTGTTCCCCCCCTCGTCGCTGACCCATTCTGCACTTTTCACCCGTGCAGAGCATGAGCCACGGAATTCGCGGCAAGTGGCTCGAAATTCACCAATTTTACCACTCGGACCGACGCTTCTCTGGGAGTTTGACCGCTGATGGTCCCGGTTCCACTTTCCGGCGAAGTGCTTTGGCTCGCCTAATTTCTTGAAACTGGAGTTTCACGATTTTCGAGTGGGTACCGAGCAGGGAGTCTGCCGGCAGTTATATCGCGCCAAGTTCGTCGAGAGGGAAAGATAGAGAGAGAGAGAGAGAGAGAGAGAAGGGTGGCGAAACGGAGCGTCGAGCGTGGAGCACATCGTGCGACGCAATCTACATATGTACACTCGGCTCGGAAGAGGGTGCGGAGTGTATAAAAGACAGGGAAACTTTAAATGACTTTGACTGTTTTAAAAAAGTTCACTCTTGCCAAAGGCACCATAGAAAGACCCTCTTCTCTCTCTCTCTCTTTCTCTTCCTTTTCTCCCTGCACGTGTCGGAGATGTGGTTTGGTGTTTACTGGGTTTAGAAGACTCTTGTAATGGAAGTTTTTTCGAGTTATTCTCGTTGGAAATTGAGATTTTCTTTTTCCTACCATGGTGTACGCGTCTCTTTCTTTCCTACTTTGCCTCTCATCCTCGGCTCGGAGCTTCGGACGCCTCTGCAAACAGGGGAGAACCGCGTTTATGTTAAATTTTTTAAACTTCCCGCGTTCACTTTGCAACACGTTCCTATCGAGGATCTGCAGCTTCGATTCCCCCCCTCCCCCCCTCCTCACTCTCTCTCTCTCTTCCTCCCACTCTCATTTCCCCTGAAACAAAAAGCTCTCGCCTAGGTACCGCAGACTCTTCCCTTCCCTCTTTCTCCGGCATAAATATACATACATAAGCCATCGTCTCAGCTAAGCAGACGATAAAGAATCTCGAGCCCCGGCATCCCCCCCCCCCCCCCCTAGCTTCGAATTATTGGAAAATTGTCGGTGTACCTGCAGCGGAAAGTTTCCCCTCATCAAACGTTCTTCCTCCGTAAAGAAGACGGCCACCGTTTTTTCCAACCCCGTGCAGTTCCGCATCTCGCCTGGATGAACGAACCGCTTTGCAATCTCCGCGGTTCGTTATGCAAATATAATTTTTATTTTTTTATTTATTGTTTTACCCGTATGTCTTCTTCTTTTGTTTTCGTTAACGGTCTCTCCGCAGCTTTGAACACCTTCCTCGAGGGATGGAAGATGCACTTATTCTTCGCGGTAAGACACGTCTGGTTCGAACGACGAAAGGCTTGTGCTTTTACCCGTTACTTTACGTTAAAGACAAGGAAACGTTTCTGCCTGTAGCTTCTTCTTCCTTACCTTCACGGTCCCCCTTCCCCCTCCCCCTCCCTCCCCGCAGTGGCTCTAAAATGGAGATTCATTGCTTTGTTTGCTTCCCGGAGCAGCAGCGATTAGGAAAACCATTCGGACTCATCGATTAACCATACCGAACTCCTGCAGCTATCAACTCCCCCGAATCACCACACCGTTATTCACAGTCGAACGGCGATGCCATTGCATCGTCGATAAACAGTTGCGAACAATTCGGGAAATCGCAAGCTCCCTGGTAAGTGGATTCGATCCGAAATTTCTTCAAGATTGCTCAACATCTTCGAGTGAAATTGCGTTGAATTTTTTTTACGCTCAACTATCCGTTGAATAATTCTAAAATATTTTATCACTTTCAAACTCTTCGTTTCTGGCAGATTTTTCAAGATTTTTTATCGCTTGATTAATCGTTGGTAACCACTGCGTCGGTTTTCGGAACGATACCATTTGACCGAGAAATCTGTGTTATAAGAGAGTTGTCAAAAGCTAGCCGAGTCAGCCGACAATGGGACGAAAATGGGCTGCTTCAGCTCAACCAAAGGAATGCGTATCGGCTCGATCATTATCTGTAATATGGAGCGCTGAGCGTGTTACATCCAGCCGGCAGCTCTCAACGTTCAGCGCTCAACGCGCCCTGCATTTATATACGCTTATCCAGCAGCCTGGACACCCTTCGAGAAGTGAACGCAGATATTACTCTCCGATTTGTTCATGAGTTTTGATTGAAATTGTCGCTGTAACGTTTAATTATTATTGCTGTTATTATTATTATTATTATTATTATTATTATTATTATTCTTTTGTGTTTTGTGAACTGAGTTTGAGCAATTTTCGCATTTTTTCCGACTGTTCCTGTAACTCAGAAACGAATCTCTTGACATATACTGTCTAGCTTGTAACGGATGGAAAAAGTTTTTTTCGAGTTAGTAACATTATTTTTAAACCAAAACATTGTTGTAAAAAAATTTTCGGATTGATATTCAAAAATTTAATCACGAGCTCGAATCCGTAAACAAGTTTTTAAGATTGTGTCAAAATTTCAAACCGATCGGATAAAAATTGACCGAGGAATCCGCACCACCGGATTGCAAAACGTGGTCGTTCGCTACTTTTGTGCGCCATACGGTCATATTGTTATTAATTTCAATAAAAAAAATAACAATAAAATGGAAAACATACTTGAAACTGTGGATAATAAAACCCTCAAACTCAAATTGCTCCAAGTATTTTCATTTTCTTTCTAATCGAAGGAAAAAAAAAAAAAATTCCAAAAATAGGTATAATTTTAGACCGTCTAAACTGTAAACCTCCCCCCCCCCTCCCCCCAGGCTTAAAGCTACATTTTGAGCCTGGTTCGAACTCTCCGGCAATTTTCAGTCGCACATTAAGCATCGTTAGAAAAGATCGGAACCTTTTTTTTTTTTTTAGTACACCTTAAAAGTCAGTTTGCAGGGAAACGAATACGGCTTTAGGAACATTTTCGATTCAGGTCTACTCTGAGTCGTAAAACCAACAACGGTCACTACTCGACCACTACTATTTTCGAATTTCTATCTTCGGTCATGACAGTTGATATTCTATAGTACAAAGTCGATCCCCACTTTGTCACCGAGTGAAGATTATTTGGAACTTATAGATTAGCAGGTTTGATTTGAGTTTCGGGCTGTTTCGACGCACAACGGTATCGGTGTCAAGATCGATTGCAATCGGTATCAAATGGTGTCACAGAAGTAAGCATCATCTTCGCAAGGAGGTAACGCGAGAAGCAAGTTGCAGAGCGTAGATATTGGATGGTGAAACTTCGGTACGATTTTCTCTCTTAGCACGAATGAATTTCCAACTTCCCGTTTCTCTGTTTGCGGAGAAAAAATGAAGCTATTGTAATCGTCCCGAGAATGAAAAGTTGAATTTTCACTAGATTTCGATGTTTCAAGGTCAAGAGTATCCTCTGTGTGAACGTGTGTATGTGTGCAATAAATTTTTTTTGTCCGATCATATCACAAAAACGAGTTACTGGATCACAGTGATTCTGGTCCCAATCAACCTGGATGTTTCAAATTTGGAATAGATCAGATTTTGGCTTTGTTCGGTACTTTGTCAATTATATAAACAACAAAGTTCCAAACAATCAAATGATAATTTTGATGTTTTGAGAAATGGTGAACGGATTTGAATGCAAATTAGTACCGTGAGGTTTTTTGGGTCGCTAATCACGAATCTAAGGTCCAATTTGCAACATTCAAATTTAGCGTATTCAACAAGCTGAAAAAAAAGAATAAAAACATTTGGATTTCGATGAAAATTGGTACTCAACGGTTTGTTGGTTGGCTAGTCACAGATCTGAACTCAGATTGCGAAATCCAAAATGGCGAATCCAATACGGTGGGAAAAAATTTGAAAAAATATTCCGATTTTGGTCTAAATTAGTAGACGTAGGTTCTTGGATCACCGATAACGAATCCAAGGCCAGACTTCCAGAACTTGTATTGATGGATCCATTACAATGATTCAAAATACAAAAATCGGATCATTCCTTTTTTTCCCTAAGAACTTGGAACTTGCAGTACGAGAACGGGAAGTTCAAAGCCTGGCTTATGGCCAGTCTGAAGCCGCTTGTTCATCTCTGAACCAAGAGTTCGAAAATCCTCCAAGAACGCAGGCAGGCAGCCAATTTGGAGACTCCTAATTTTCGAACAGTGATCGCAATGAGAAGGAATAGTAACGGATACTAGACTTTCCGGTAACAGCTAGAAAACTAATTTTCATTTACTACCTAGAACCACATTTTTCGATTGTGGTAAAAAAATGGAAACAGTTAAGGACTTAGCGGTAAACGACACTAAAAATTTCTCTCAGTGTGGATTTGCACAAGTCTGAGTACAAAGAGAGTGAGAGGGACAGGTTCGACCTGAACATTTCGATGATGATCGTAAGTCGAGATCAGGTCTCGACTTTGTGGCGATCCGGACCAAGAGACACGGGGGCATGGCGCTCCTTAACTCCTGCGCTGCAGCCGGCGCATACCGCTTAGTCATTTTCGACTCATTACCGATGGAGAAGTCCTCTTAATTTCGGCCCTCCAACCTACGTCGACGACGAACAAGATCGTCTTTCGTACGAGGGTACAAAGCCTCGCGTAACCGCACGTAGGTGTACCTCAACCCACTTTAAGCTCCCACCTCGTCTTCCCTACCAAAGAATGCCGACATTTTTAAGCTGCGTAAATTTCTTTCGAGTGTTAAACGGAATAATTTGACGTCAAAATCTCGTTCCTCGACGATTTCTCGACCCTCGAGACTAAATGGAATCTATCTATCGCTTATTTTCTCGTTTAACTTTGCTAAATTCTATGTTTCATTTTTCTATTAAAAATGCGAGGATCACCGGTGAATTCGAGGTTACTTATCAGCATCTCTAAGAGCCGAAAATAATCCCTCTTCATCGCGTCATCTGAGCTTCATCCTTCTGTTAAGTTTCTTTCAACGCCAGGGTGCATAGAGCGAAGCATTGAGATGAGCGCATACCGCTTAGTCTGAATAATATAAATAAACAATCGTATTTATGGCACGTGGAATAACAAATGTCTATGCTCATCTATAACCGGACTTTTTATTTCCCTTCTCAAAAATTTCTCAACACCGCAATGTGTGGGATTAATCTTAGGTGGTAAAAGTTATTTTATTTTATTTTTTTTTTTACGTTTTTTATTTTCACACGTATTCATCCTCACCGCATGTTATGGTTACAGTTCTTCTTTTTTTTTTTTTTCTTCATCCACGCAAGTGTTATCCGTACGATGAATTATACAACGGTGAAATGAATTTGAATAGTGCACGGAACGTCCGAGTTCTCGGATCAGATTTCCGCCGACTTTTGTACCTACAATCCGCGAGACCGAGGGTAATGATAAAAAGTTTTTAACAATCCGTCCATTCGTCCATCCGTCGAGAAGTAAACGGCATTGCTAGGCAAATAAGAAGAATTGAAATGGAATAGAATAGAATGGAATAGAATGGAATGGAATGGAATGGAATAGAATAAATAAGGTGGAGAGAACTTGGCGTTGCCGCAGCCGAGAGTCGAGCTAGAAACTCCACGCAACGCGGGATCTGCAGAAAGAGAGAGAGAGAGAGAGAGAGAGAGAGAGAGAGAGAGAGAGAGAGAGAGAAGGAAAGAAAGACAAAAGAGAGACTCGCTGTTGCAGCAAGATGCTCATCTTAAAGAATATCTCTCTATAGATGTGTTCTTAGCCTGGCTCTTAGCGAGGCTGAGGATACGAGGGTAAGATTAAAAAAAAAAAAGAAGAAGAGGAAGAAGAAGAAGAAGCAGCAGCGGTAAAAAAAAAGGCAACATCAACAGGAAAGACTTTTGCCAACTACGAAGGAAAACTCGACACCCTGTATATAAGTCTAATATAGGCATGTGTGTGTGTGTGTGTGTGTGTGTGTGTGTGTGTGTGTGTGTGCGTGCGTTGTGTATAGGCGACTACACAGGTATATAACAGTAAGCTTTTGCTCGCTCGCTAACTGCAGTGCTTATCTATAGCCTCCCTTAAACTTTATGGTGACTTTAAGCCCGTTTTATTACGCCATTCTGTTCGGGTACTGTCTCCTGCCTTTTATTTCCGATGTAGAATGTATTCAAGGTGTACGTGTACATGTATACGCACACCTGTGTGTACTCTGAATATGTCCACACGTATGCGGTATCTAGCTCTGCACTTTCCTATCGGACGGCCAGGAATCGAAAATATATTATTTAACACACTTCGCGTGAGAGCCGATGTTTCATTCTTCAAACGGGACGCTAGGAGACATTCTTATACGAGAAGTATCGCGATCATCTAATGAAACGGAACGCAGTCACTCGGTCGATAATATTTTCAAGACAATTAGTGTACAGGTTGAGAAATTAATGATGCTTGCAATTGTTTTTTCAAAATATATTCACAATCTACCCTGCAGAGAGGTTTTCTCGAATATTAAACATATATTCAACGGAATTATTTAACGTAAGAGTTAGCTTTCTATTCAGGGTTGTTTAGTAAACCTACCCTTACCGACCGAGCAAACTCGAAAAATTTCATCCCGTTTCGTTCATTTCTTTCTTTAATATAATATATAAAGAAAAAGGTTAGTTTGCTCGGTCGGTAAGAGTAGGCGTACTGCATGACCGTAAGACAGACGAGCAACTGGACGGATATTTGAATCTAGCTCTTTCACTTCGTGCAGGACAATGGATCTCTGGCGTTTTGGATTTCACTTACAACACTGTCAGCTGCAGTCTGGCCGTTGCTGCAGTTGCAGTCTTCTCGGTAATAGTGGCATCGGGTTAATCTCTGCTCTGACCATTTCTCTCTCTCTCTCTCTCTCTCTCTCTCTCTCTCTCTCTCTCTCTCTCTCTCTCTCTCTCTCTCTCTCTCTCTCTCTCTCTCTCTCTCTCTCTCTCTCTCTCTCTCTCTCTCTCTCTCTCTGTATCTCGGCGAGAAAGTATGCCGAGTGTCGAAGGAAAGTATCAACAAGTAAAATAGTATAAATTAATTCGCGTTGCGGATTCTTGTCGTGTGTTCGTACGTGTATGTAAGATACATTAACGCTGGTTGTATAAGAAAACCGATGCCGAAATATATATTCAGGGGCGTTCTTCATCCGACCGGCGAGAAACGGGCAGCTCTGCTGGAAGCCGAGGGAAATAATTAAAACAGCTGTGAACGTCGAGGAGAGGCTTAATTAACACTTGCCAAATTCTAAACCATC
The DNA here is from genome assembly GCF_021155775.2 of Neodiprion pinetum. Lineage (NCBI taxonomy): Eukaryota > Metazoa > Arthropoda > Insecta > Hymenoptera > Diprionidae > Neodiprion > Neodiprion pinetum. The sequence goes on along the minus strand of NC_060236.1, from coordinate 32,450,986 downwards.
TCTCAGGAAGCGACTCTTCAGCTCTCTGGGCCTCTCACGCTCGATGCCTTAAGGCCTCGAGTAGGTGCGGGAAGGTATATAATATACAAGGCGCCTTACGCTGTTTGTATAAATTTGTAAATTTAGCTTGTAGAATTAGACGGCGGGCGACTGCCGGGACTCGAGACAAGAAGGGGGAAATTGAGGCGATGAAAGGTGATCCAAGTACAATATCACGAGAAAAGTGTCAATTGCTGTGAGAATGAATAAAAAAAAAAAATAAAAAATTTGAAACTTCATCTTCTTCTACAATTCATCCGTTCTTCTCCTTCCCTTTCCACGGAATACGAAAAACGATAATGCATATTACGGTGGTCAGATTTCAGCGGGAAATTCAAACCGCACAGGGCGCAGTTTCTAAATTAAAAGACGACGGGAGTTGAAGCCAGGCCGCCAGGGGATCTCTGCAGGCAAACCAGTTCCGGGGTTTGAATAATTATGTTGAAAAATCGAATGAAACTTTGGCGGTAAATAATTAAGACCTGCTTGCTTGCCGCTGCCGCTCTGCTGATGTTGAGCATTGTTAATAACAATAATTATTCATCGACGAACGAAACAGTGCCGGAGCCGAGGGGCCCCCTACTTTATCGCGTTTTAATATTTTAGGGTAATTAAAACACGCGTTAAAAGTTGCATTATGGCGAGACAGAGAGAGAGAGAGAGAGAGAGAGAGAGCGTGAGGGCACTTGTATAGGCACAACAATATTATACACAGAGTAAATTTCTAACGACCGCATGTTCCATCGTCTGCTAAATTTGATGGGAAATTGTTTGCCAAGTTGATCAACCGTCGTAAATTTAGATGACAGTTTGCTACGATGTAGGTTTATAACCTCAAAAATTTTGATGATTTTCGGTGTTGAGCGAAACTAACACTGACAACCGTCAAAATTTTTGAGGTTAGAGATAGTTGGTTACCCTGGAAAACACTGGACTGTAGCGCATGCGCGTTAGATCTTAGCAGACGACCGACGATGCAGTTGTAATTACTAACTCTACATGTACCAATAACGCAGGGTGACTGTACAAATATAATTATCACATATGGAATGCATGAATGATCAAGTTTCACTGGGTAAGAAAATAAAAAAAAAAAAAAAACATAACCTCGAGTTGTATAAAAATTGTTTGGACAAAATCTGACGATGAAGAAATAGTACATTTCATAACGAGTGTGGATACGGTTTTTTGACGAAACGTCAGGTTTACGCCACGAGCCGAAATCGAAAACTGTAACACACGTGTCAAAAAACCTGATCCTTACGCATTTTTAACAAGAAAGTCAAAAAATCCCTATGAAGTCTCGATTTTGCGGTTAGAGTGCTCAAAAACTCAATTTCCAGAATTATCGCTGTTAACGGGGTCAAGTCTGGTTATACGTGAATAAAAGAAAAAACGTTTTCGAATTAACCAAATACGGAAAAAAAAGAACAACATTGTTTTGTTTTAACAATAACAATAAATATGGGGTTTTTCGGATCGGTCGAATTATGATTCTGAAGACTTTATCTTTTTCTTTTGCCGAATCTATAAAATGAAATTTCTCTGAATCAGTGATAAGAGTAATGAGAAACAAAAAAAAATTGGGATTGGAAAGTAAAATACTTGCTCCGCGCGTGACGCACGAGTTTAAAATAAGATAAAATTACAGGGGATTGGTTTTCGAGAGATTAGTCATGTACTTTGATACACGATGTGTCGCAGCACAATGCAGCGAATAACGGAGCCTTGGTCGACTTGGCTCGACTTTGACTCGACTTCTCGGCCACTTTGCTTTATACGCGATACTTACTTTGCCCCGGTTTTTGAGGGTCGACGACTCGAGTCTCGTAGCGACGCTTCCACTGCAACCCCGTTCGCGAAGAAAACTGGCGAGCTTTAGGCGTTTTAATTACATCTTGGGCTTCTTGAGCCCCGTTTTAACTTCTTTTATCGCTGCCCTAGAAGAGACTCGCCGCTTTTATTGCCCCGCTCAAAGCCCCGTCATTCTCTCTCTCTCTCTCTCTCTCTCTCTCTCTTTCTTTCTCTTCCTCTCGTAATGCCATAACTCTTAAACGTAAAATTTTTAGTTCTTAACACTGGTAATAGACGCGTAACAGCGCATAACGCTGGGACCCTTTTCGGCTCCCGTTTTAGGGCCCCAGGACAATTTTTATTGCAGGATAGCCTGCAACCCAGGAAAGGCTCGCGCTGCTGTCGTTTCGAACATTTTATACATCTTTCTTCGCCGAAGCGTAAATCGGATGTTCGGTAATTTGGATCGCCCTCCGTTCATTCGTTCTTCAATTAATGCACGATTAGTTGATTACTTTGATTACAACTAATTATTTGTACGAATAAATCAATGAATCAACGAATTATCAACACACGATGGAGCACGAAATTTTTTTCAACACAGACTGTTAATAACATCATCGTACCATTTTTTGCGAGTGGAGTAAACGAAACGAATCGAAAATTGTTTGAATTTCCATTAATTATAGTTAATCAGTGAATTCATTCGTTTACTCGCTGATCCGTTTATTTATTAAATTTGATAATTCAGGTACCTACTCCTGTGTAAAACATTGTAATAATTAGCTATCCGTTATATTTTCATCAGGTTTGTACAACCGTTCGAACGAAGGAAAGAAACAAAATGAAAATAATGAATTCGATACCTTAGTTTCACTCATCATTGAATTTTCAATTTCGTGTAATTATCCCGATCCTTTAACATTTTACGGATAGGGAAGAAGAAAGAGGAAAATGTTTTCTTCTCATTCGTAATTCGTTACGCCCTGATATTTTTCCGTATCACGAGTGAGGGAGACACGATTAGGGTCGGTTCGTATATGCGAGGGCGTTTTCAATGAGGCGTTGCAGACGAAAGGGTAGATTACTGTAACGAAGCCGGCTGCACCTCCCCAGTTTTCATCCCTCGTAAACCTTCCGCGGTTCAACGAGTCGAAATATGGATAACAACGGGGTTGTAAACTGAGTACCTGAACCTTATACGTACACCTCCTACCTCCAATCAATTTCTTTACGCCTCGCTAATTTTCCCGAGGTAATCGCTGTGTAATAGCTGACCGAAAATCTACTTGCAAATACATTTAATATTTGCCGACTGTGAATGTACAAATATAATTGTTATCCATTTTACATCATTATTAAATTCAGTTAAAGGTATCGATGCGATAATCGTTTATACAAAATAACAACTGGATCAAATCAAAATTTATTAATGATTTAATTTTATTTTATACAATCGATAACCCATTCGGTGAATTCATTCGTTCGTTAGATCATTTTATACACTGAGAGAAATTTTTAGTTCCGTTTACCGCTCGGTCTTCGTCTATTTTAATTTTTTACCAGAATTGAAAAATACAGTTCTAGGTACAAAATGAAAATTAGTTTTGTAGCTGTTACCCAGAAAGTCTAGTACCCGTGACTATTCTTTCTTATTACGATCAATGTTGCTATATTTTCTTGCAACTGTTGCGAAAATTTAATGCTTGTGCAACGATAAATTGATGTTAAAACCTTATTTAACTAAAAAAGTACAATAAACCGAATAAACTAATTTTACGTTGCAATTACCAAAAAAGTATCGACAATAGCGCAAAATGGTTACGTCGATCTCGTTTTTAGTAATCCCAACAATATTCAAACAGTTTTATCAACGATACGTGTTTTACTGAATTTTTCTAGTTACTATACCAAATGACAGTTTTCACAGTGTACTGCATAGTTAATCTGTTAATTTACTGATTTGATCATTCATTTGTTTCTCAAGTCTTCGGCTTATTCAGTCATGAACAATCAATCAATTGAAAAGTAATTATTTCTTTTTTTTCAATCAATCCGAGTGACCGAAGTTGAAAGAAATAATTTGAAATATCTGTTATCAAACTTCATTGTACAATATTTTTTCACCCCAACGATTCTGAGCGCTTTATATAATAGAATAAATATGACAAATGTATGCTCGATAATTTTGTCCTTTTATTGATTAGGTTTATACACCAATTTTGTCATCGGGGTAAGCATTTTATTTACTTACCCTCGAGGAGCGCGTGTAACGAAAATAGCATTTGGGGTTAAACACGGCGATAGAAATATGGAAGCGCGTTTTCGTCTTGAATGTCCAATAATAAAGCCGCAATTGTCGCGACGATTATTCGCGTCAAATCGATCCATTTTCACTCAAGTCGCACCATCACAAAGGGGCAAATTCCGTGAGTGCCAGAGCAGGTCCCGGATATTGTTTAAATTATCACATTCTTAAACAATCCAACAGAATAATACTCATAAATTTGGTTACTCATCCTAGAAAACTCATTCACGACGTATTTTATTGCCTCGAACTCTGTAATAGTTTCAATCTTCATAAAAAGTCGTGCATTAATCACACAACGTAACCTCACTTTTTCAGTGTCGAAATTGAATGGCTGTTCATACGATTCGGTGTTTCAATGTTTTTCCATCAAATTTAGGCCCCATGAAACACATAATGAAAGCCTCTTTTCCTTTATGATTCCGACTTTCTGGATAAACATTCATTATCTAAGATAACTCTGGTAAAAGTTGTTCTTTGGTTAGGTCCTGTGTTCAGATGAAAATTTTTATAATTCTTTGTATTAGAGTAGAGTTGCCGTTTGCGGTCAGTGCACCATATTTGACGAATCATGTAAAGCTTTTCAATTGTTCCCGGTACTCGAAATCTATTCAGTTATTGATCCAGCCCCAAGAACATCTTCTCAGCAAATATCAGTGTTTTCATTTCTTTCGACTGTTTAATTATTTGAAAGTCAAATCTTGCAGCACTCAAAGCCACTTCAATACACTTTTGTACCATTTGTGGTTAGGCAATTTTAATTTCATGAAATCGATATGACTACAAATAGTATGATTTATAGGTACATAAGGTACTGAGGTGTCCAAAAATGGTACGTCTATTCTATTTAGTCGGTCTCTAGGTCCGAAGTCTTGGAAGTATAAAGTTACCATTTTCAGTTGGTATGCAAGGAGATTTCTGGATACAGATTCCCATACCGACACTTACCAACATTTAGCCTAGACGCAAACCTTTTTCTAGAATGATTCAAAATGGGGGTTATTCACACTCTGACAAATAATGTCAGACAACTGAACGATCGGATGTGCGATGAAATCAATCCGAATGGAAATGAACCCTCACCCTTGAAAAATAAAATATAAAAAAAAAAGTTTGTAAATGGGCGAAGTGTTGATAAATGTCATTATATAAATCTGTATTCAGAACTCTCGGTGCATATCCACTATTGTCAGTTTTCATGTATTTTAACATCAACGTGTTTCAATTTTAATGATTTCTTGATATTTCTTCTTTCTCACTTTATTGCTATCCGTTCTTTACTCGGTGCAGCGGTGCTCTTCGTTTTTTCTTTTTTTACCTCTCACCACACTGTCTCTTCTCATTCACCAACCGCCACGTCGGTTTCCAGCTCCCATCCCACGCTTGTTCAACCCTCGAGCTCCAACGTCGCGTCGCGTCGCGACGCCCGGCGTCGTTAGATCGATCGGAGATGACGCACGAACGCGGGGAAAACGTAGGTCTGCGGTGTACATCGATACGCGAAGCAGGCTGGAAATATCCTCTGTACATACCCGTTTCGGCTCATTTTCCGCATACGTAGGTGAAATACTGCGATAAAACGTATCGGCAGTTCAACGGGATAAAAAGAAAAAAATCTAAATACTGAAAATCCCTCTCCTGAATTCTCATTCATCACACGTGCGTCCCGAAAAAATTCAACCCCATCTCTTTCACACACCTCGATCATGGTAATAAGACTCGCGTAAAAACAATGGGTCTACCCACATCTAAAAAAAAAAAAAAAAAACAAACAAATCGTACACCATCATATGTATAATCGAAAATTACTTGTTAGTTTCTATTTGGTTCTTTTTTTTTTTTGTTTTTTCTTCTCATTTTTCTTTCATTTCTGACTTTCTCGCGCTGCGATTGTTCGACCATTGTGCGTAACTGTTGCGTACAAGTTTTCATTCACGCACATCACGCGATGAAAATTCTCTACCATCGACGCCCCAGCGTGACGAAGTCAAAATTTGTCCGTGCCGTCTTCCGTGGTAAAATGGCCCCGTCGTAATGCGTGCGGCGCCTCGATTCGAGTTATGGGAACCGGATAAAAAGGGTTCAGACTCAAGGCACCCGGGGGCCTGAGATTCCGAGAGCGAGAGAGCGGAGAGCAGCCACCCACGGCGTCAGTTATTGAAGGATATTAAGTAATTATTGATTACCGGTCGAGCGCGCGATCATCGCTAGCCGAACCAAAATATTTCTCTCTCTCTCTCTCTCTCTCTTCTCATTTTCCCTCGTGTGGTATTATTTTTCATTTTATTTTTTCTTGTTTATTATTTTTACCCAATTTTTTTTTTTTTTTCTTCTTTGTTTCTTTGTTTTTCCTCGCAGCCTTCCATTTCCTTTTCTCAATTTATTATCATTAATATCGTTATTACTATTGTTATTATTATTACTATCGTTGTAAGATTTTTTTCTTTGTTCTTGTTTTATCGCGTTGTTTTCATTTTTTATCCCCACCACAGGAATCTACGCCTAGGAGCATGTAGGTCATTCTAACCTTATCAGAGCGTGTAGCGGTAGCGTGGATTGGAAAAAAAAAAGTGAGGTGCAATCGATTGCAAAGAATATTCTCCTCGCTTTAGAAATTCTTGATCGAACCGAATCCTCATCGCGCACGTATTTCACATCGAGTGACAATATCGCGCGTTAATGATACATTTTATTTATTCATGCGGGTCGGATATCTCCGCACTTCAAACACAGGAAGTTACAAAAAGTCTGTTGTTATGGTAAGAAAAAATGAAATTGATAACGTCGTTTTTTATACGAAGGAAAGTGACGTGTGCTTACAATTTTTGAAACAAGTATCAATATATGAATGACCGCGTTTTCTATCTCTATCTCTCTATCTATCTATCTATCTATCCATCCGTCTCTCTCTCTCTCTCTCTCTCTCTCTCTCTCTCTCTCTCTCTCTCTCTCTCTCTCTCTCTCTCTCTCTCTCTCTCTCTCTCTCTCTCTCTCTCTCTCTCTCTCTCTCGCTACAAGCAGATACCCGCTGGATTTTGGGTCAAAGCCTTCGTAATCTAGGAATTATCGAGTCAGTGTCAAACTGAGGGTATAAACAACCATCCCTCGAATATTAATTGCTGCACTCAATTAACCGCCGCAGTTGCCGCATGCGAAAGGTATAACGCATAATGCAGGTACATCTGGATTATCAAAATACAGTTGAAATAAAAAGTGGGCATTGAAAATCCACCGACGCTGATCGACGGTGCGGAGATATTAATAACAATAACTACAAATCTCGTCGAAAGAATGAATTTCACCAAGAATCGAAAATGTATCAAGGCTATGCTTTGATTGGTTCCTCGGTGTTATCTCATAGATTGAATAACCAATTAACGAAGAAAAGGTTAAATTGTGAGACCTGGCCATTCGAATAATCGGAAAAAACAATGAATTTGAAAAATGAAAACAGCGATAATTGATCGAAGCGTGAAATTTTTTCAACCTCCTCAATTGTTCCGTCATCGTACAATTATACATTATATACATACAACTGTATTATTAAACCGGGAATAATTATGAAAATAACAATGGTTATTATCAGAGTTCATATTTATACCCAAACTACAAGTAGGTTACAGACGGACCGACAGGCAGGCAGGCATGAAGGGGAGGGAGGGAGGGAGGGAGGGAGGGAGGGATTCTACGGTGTGCAGATGCAATCAGAGCGGCGATTCGAAAACTCAATTATCCCCCATTACCGTGGTTACCTCCATTACCATATCGATTTCGCATACCTGAATGGGTATAGACGTTCGATACATAGACACGTGGCGATGTAGAGATTTACAGGAAGTGGCAAACTGGTGCCCGGATTGTTTCGAAGAGTAAAAAGAAAATTTACGGAACCGTTCCTTTTCCGGAAAAACCAGAAAAAAAAAAACGGCGCGTAAAAAATAATAACCATCGATCGATGAGCTGACGGGGCGATCCGGGAACCGGAAACGCGTCTTTCGATGGCCCCCATATGCAACGCTCTCGTTCATGGCTCCGCAGACCTTGTTCGATAAATTGTTCGCATCGCGTTAAATCTTCGTCACGTAGCAGCTGCGATATTTTTTTCAAGTATATTTCACCGTCAGTTTGCTGAAGAGAGAAGTAAAAGAACGGATTTCACATCGACGTACGATTGATTATCTCGTGTTTCGATGTTATTTATAACTCTTTGCTAAATCTCTTCTTTTCCCCACGAATTTTCCGGGGCGATGTAATACAGGGTGAATTTTTAACTACCGAATGGTCAGTTTCTTTTTTTTTTGTAATTGAACGCGCATGCGCTGCAATTTGCGCAGTGGTAGTTGTTTGCCAGGGTTGCCAACCGTCGTAAACGTAACCTTAAAAACTTTGACATCCGCAGGTGTCGAACAGAACTCCCATCGACAACTGTGAAAATTTTTTAGGTTACGTTTACGACGGTTGGCGACCCTGGCAAACAACTGCAACTGCGCGAATCGCAGCGCATGCGCGTTGAATTGCAGCAGACGACGGACCATTCGGTCGTTAGTAATTCACTCTGTAAATGGCAACCATGCGATAAATTTGATCTTTTTTACATTGTACCTTTGAAATGGAAAACGTATCGGGTTATACGCGACTCAATGGCAATTGTGAAACACTTTTACAGATTCAATGTGACAGGGTTGGATATCGTCCTTGATATTTTCGCTTATACGGCTATGCGCAGGCATCAACTATGAATGCGCTTGTAATTCTTTGAAACCCGACGTGCCGCGTACAGTAAATTTGATATCGATAGCTTGGCATGTTTCTATCATAGGTTTGCCTGCCTGACTTGACTGATCGGAGTGGAAAACCGAGGCATAAGGTGTTCGTTCACCTTGCGTTCAAATATACATATGATACACCCTATATATATATACATATATATATAATAAGGTACCTGATTCGTGTTTCGTGGATAATTTCGTCACTGGGTCGTCATACAAATGTCATATCGTTATATTTATTATTCATCGTTACAGGGTGAATGTATGATAGATGGAGTGGTAAAATAGCCGATCGGGTATGACGTCAAATCCTCTGAATTATCGGTGAAACTTTGAATATACTCTTTAACATTGTCGAATGTCGGAAATAATATGACGATTAACCATTTCTTTTTTTTTTTCTTCCTTTGTTAACTTGCTCATTCATTAGTTCGTACGTTCGTTGGATATGTAAGTCGTAGATTGAATAACAGTTTCACACATTCAATGACTATATTATTTTAGCATTCGGTAATTTATTTATCTATTCACTTCCCGATAGAACAACTGATTCGTTAACTGAACAACCGTTAGCATCGAATAATTGTTTAGTTAATTAATGCGTTATGAAATTACTTCGTTATCTTGTTCATCCTCTCGTTTTTCATCCGCTTTATTCACTCATTCGTTTCGTGAATCAAGTAATTAACAAACAAACAAATATATAATTCACTAGTTAATCGGTCGTCGAATTAGCGAATTTATTTACTTACTTGTGCTTGAATTCACTTCCTTATTACTCATTCGCGTCGATCAATGAATTATTTACCAATGAAATTCCCGGAAAATAAGTATCGAATACAATCAGACTGTATCGTACATGTTATTCAATTTTCGTCTTCGATAATAGAAACCTCGTTGCCCAATTATTCACGAACGCGTCGCATATCGATACATGTATATTCAATGATCTGAAAATAAGTTAAATTCGTTAATTTCGAGTGTAAGTTAGAAAAAAATTTAATACTTGTAATAAAAATCTGCACAATACAAAATTACAAAATCAGACCGACTTCTTCAATACTTCCCGAGCCGTTTGAAAGCGATGCTGGTTTTAAACAATCAAATATAGACCTGGTCAATTAAAGCTGTTTTGTAAGGCCCCCCTACCTTTGTTTTTGTAAGTCCCGAGGCGAGGGGCCCAATTCTTACCATAGGCGTCGCAGGGAATACGCTAGAAATGTAATTTATTTTAATTCCCCTCTAATTTATGTTGAATATCAGAGAAAACCAACCTGCCCACGAAGAGAAAGAGAGAGAGAGAGAGAGAGAAAAAAAGAGAGAGAGTCAGGACCAGGTGAAGCGGACAAGTTATGCCCGGGAGATTAGTGCGCTCTCCGAGGCAGTGGAAAAAAAATTTCACCTAATCATCACTTAGGCTCATTAGTAGAAAATTTTCGATCCTTTTTTTTTTTTTTTTTTTTTTTTTAGAGAGACTGAGAATCTTCGAGGGGTTTCCTAATTTTCGTCCATACCTCAAAGGCAACGCGTACCTGCGTTTAAATATATCCCGAAGCGTTTCAGTCCGTATCATCTCGCGAGAATTAACCGATGCAGGTGCAATTAGTAATCGGCTGCATTAAGGTCTCAATCTCGTCCGCATATATTAAACCAAACAAAACGAAACCTTTATAGAGAATATAACGGGCGACAACCTGCGCCTATAGTTTAGTACAGGAGAAGAGAGAAGAGAGGGAGGGAAAAAAAAAAAAAAAACAGTCACGATAACAGGATTCAAGACGCCTGGATTATGCATATTTCACTAGATAAAAAGCAAATGGATTAACAGAAATTAAGTCTTTATCTGTAGAATTAATTGGAAGGGATTTTATGACGGGACAAATTTAACGAAATTATTCAAGGAGGGTAACGAAAATTTGAGACAAAGTTAGGCTTTGACGCAAAGTCCAGACTGGAGATGCGAGTTTTATTTTTTACGTCGTTGAGCAAAGCTTCTAGTCGAATGTACGTTTTTAAAACTCTGCAGCGCGAGTTCAGCGACGTTGACTTTAAAAATTTTTTTTATTTTTTCACATGCGCCGAAAAAAGGTAGCGAACAGAGAACGGGCGATTGTTCATATGTGAGAAAATAAACAACGACAAAAGATAAACAATTCGTTTTTACGTTTCACAATATGAAAAAAACTAGCTTATTTGAAATCGGTTTTTCAATTTTGGTTGTCGATTTTATTATTTTGCATTGTTTTCGAATCATTTGTATTCTTCCGTTGCTAGAATCTCAAGTTTTTTAAACTTTGTAAATAGAAAATCTTTACGCGACCCGAGTTGTCGATTAAAAAATGTCAGTCAGTTTCTGCGATACGGCGTATAATTTTTCCGTTTGTTGCCGATTAATTATAAACGCGTCAGAGCCGGTTTCAACAAACGATTACAATAGGAGCTGTCGGAACGAGTGCAGCGGCATCGATTAAAATGACATGATGTCTGAAGATCGCGAGCGAAGAACGCCGAGGAAATAGCCAATTGAATTAACGGTGCTTAACTGCAGAAAGCCGCGCAAAGCCTGTTTCTTAATTGCCGAGTACCAACGGAGACTTGAATATACATGCAGTGGTATGTAAGTTACGTCAATTAGCATCGATGCGTTAACGAACTTTAAGACGTCGCTACTATAGTCCCACGTCTTAAAGCTAATTAGCCGCCTCATTTCTAGAAATGGCGTTCCGCTTCAGGATAGAGAAATTGACGGAGAAATTTCACACACACTGAGAGAAATTTTTAGTTCCGGTTACCGCTCGGTCCTTAACTATTTTCATTTTTTACCACAATCGAGAAATATAGTTCACAGTTACTAGATTTTCTATTAACGATACCTGTTTTACTCAATTTTTCTAGTTACTGTAAGAAATGAAATTTTTCTCAGTGCAGGATTCGGTTCAATCTTCGTAATATTTAAATCGCAATTTTTCAAGTATTCAGAGATTTGATCTGTTCGCTTGTAACAAAGGAAAAAAAAAAAAACGACTGGTCTAGGATCAGGTTAAAGTGAAAAATTTATGGAAAAAGGCAACAAAAATCTATTTGAAATTAATCGCTCTGACATATCCGTTTTATATAAAAATGCGAGTATCGTTTGCAGTACGTATTTCGTTTTTCTCTCTGACTCTTGTTCTTCGTTTTAACACGGGTACATTTACTTTTTATTTTTTTTTTTATTTTTTTTTCTCTCATCCTCGTCTATCTCAAGCTCGGTTTAGGTTGATCAGGAAATTCTTTCGCTGTTAATACTCTCCGTCCGGTCTTCTCCATCAGCGTGCGACAGCGGAGGAGATGAATGTGAGAATTTTTACCTGCAGGAATTATCTTTATCGCCGGTAACATGTTATTTCAATTTATAAAGCTCAGCCAGCAGCTACACAAGCACACAAACGTGTTCACAACCCGGCTCCAGTAGCCGACGAAAAATTTATTATCATAATATTATTCACCATGCATCAGTGCTTGTCTCGAATTAAGAATATTTCAAACTATAGAATTACAAGTAAAAATTCTTACCCCAGCGGACGAAAACAAACTAGTATCAATCATTGTAATACCTGAACCGATCGACAACGTGACAGATATTATTACAAAAACAATTGAATGTTGAACAATCAATCGATATACTCAGAGAATATGGAGTTCGAGCTCTCGAAGGTTTCGCCAATTTTTAGTTTTTTTTTTTTGTCTATTTCCAGTCCGATTAGAATTTTTTTTTTTTTCTTTTGAATCTCCGACACAGAGAGGCAAAGAATGAAAACAAAAAAGAACACACAACGATTCGGGTATATCAAAATCATTTCCCGCGCGCGCCGTGTGCGATAAAAAAGACTGAACGTCGAAGCGGAGAAACGGACAAAAAAAAAAAAAAAAAAATCACCGTTGAGCTAAAAAAAAAAAGTTGTTTTTGGACTAAAAAAAAAAAAAAAAAATTTGTACAAAAATATCCCCTGTGTCTACAACTGTTGGAATTTAGCCGTCGGTAGCCGACTTTATGTATGTATTCATATCACGGATTTGATGGGAGCTTTGAGCATTAAGCTTTGAGCTTATTGGCTTTGACCTTATACCTGTACAACAGGCTCCGCGTGTATCACCTGCGCTTGACTTTGCCGACGGAGAAGGACGGACGAAAATGTAGGCAAAAAAAGAAGACGAGAAAAAAAAAATCCACGCACACGCACATACCCTTGGATTGAAATAAAACGTGAGAGTAAAAAATTAAATGATAAAGAGAGAAAAGCTTAACGTTCGTTTGATTACATATATATGTGTGTGTGTGTGCGTGTGTGTGTGTATAGAACTTACAGGGCTGGTGATCGTAATCGTTGAGTTATGCGTCTGCCTCTTGGTTTCAGCGGCGGGTGAGGCGATACGGTAGACGCGTGACGTAATTACGGGAAAGATTAATAATTTTGGTATTCATCATTTTGGTGAAAGTGGAGGAAAAAAAAAAAAATTAAATAGAAAAAATATATCCCCTTCAAGCGTTCGTAATTCTGTACGTTAAATCGCTTGGAAATAGTCGTGGACCGTGTTGGAAATAGTTAGGACGGTCTTTTCAAAAATACCAAAATATAAAATACCTAATGGAATTTTGAAGGAATACGCTTTGATTTCAAATGACTTGAAAATTGTTGACAATCTTATGAATTGGCTCGATTTCACTCCACGGTAGCTCGTGTATTGTTTTATTGTACTGAAATACTATTCTGTACAGTATTGTACTGTAAGAGGTTCATTCGATTTCTTAGCGATCAATTCTGTATTGCCGGTTGTTGATCATGATCAATCTCGGTGCAATGTCATGTAATTAAATATTTAGCGATACCAATGTAACAGAAAGAAGTGATTCAGTGATTTCGGCGAAAATAGTCTTCCGAATAAATCATTGAGCCATATCTTACAGTGAAATAAAACCAATCTATCGAATTTTGAACTATTTTCAAATGATTCAAAATGAAACATCGATATCTGTAATCTTATGTTCACGATACTGTGTTTTTTTTTTTTTTATCGATTTTCAAAGCTATCTTCGTAGCTTGCAAGTGTGATAATTTGTTAAATATTCAATTAATGTACGACTAACTCGATAGTTAGGTCAATCAAAAGGTAGAAGTTTGAATTTGTACACTTTGATCAACACTGACTAAAATAGCCCAAAAATAACAAAAAAAAAAAACTTTCTGTATTCATGTAATGCAAGCTTGTACGTACAGAGTGAGTATATAACGGTCGAATGAAGGATCTAACGCGCATGCGCCAAGATTCTAGAGTAAAAGCAGTTGTTTCGTCAGGATGACCAACCGTCATAAGTTCGCAAGACGGATCTCCACGATATGCGAACGCGAACTGACACCGACAGCTGTGAAAATTTTTGAGGTTACATACATCGCGGCGACCTGTCGTCTGAACTTGTGACTGTTGGTCAACCTGACGAAACAATTGCTTTTGCTCCAGAATTTTAGCGCATGCGCGTTAGATCCTTCATTCGGCCGTTAGCTACTCATTCTGTATATTACACAGGGTGTGGAAAAAAGTATGGAAACCCCTTTCATTGGAAAACAGTAAATCTTGAAGTTTGACTTCGAGATCAACTTTCCAAACTTGACAACTTTTGTGTGACAGATTTTGGGTGAATGCGGATTCTCAAAATTATCCGATTTATTGTTATCGGGCATATTTTTGACCTTTATTTGACCCTCAGAGATCACGTTGATCCTAGATCTTAAAACGTATTTGAACTGTAAAATATCCCGCTCCTTCCGTTTCTGGCACCAAAAATGGGGGTTATGATTTGAAAAATCAAAGTAGATTTCAAAATGACGATGAATATGAGATTCAAGGTCCAACCCAAGGTCACCACTGAATCCCTTGTTCAAAAATTATCTTGAGATTTAACTTTGGTGATTTTTTTTTTTTTTTTTCTTTACACCGAACCCCGCGAGATTTCTAGAGGTTTCCATACTTTTACCTCACCCTGTATTTCGTCATGCTTTATCCGTACAAAACACGTGACACACGTATAACGAATATAGTCGGAAGTAGTAAAAGCGTCAAATCGTAAAAAGAAGCCGGGCGAAAAAATCCGGGGCGGGGGGGGGGGGTAAAACAAGGATCGGGAATTGGCCGAGTCACGAGACGTCGGACTAATCTCGTACCGGCATGCATCGCGCGTTACAACCCTGCAGGCACTGAAACACCTTCACAGCCCTTATAAGTCCTTTGCCCTTTGTGCCCGACTCTAGGATTACACATGTAACTACGCCTAGCTCGAATGACCACGATTCTAAAATAAATCTATCCAGTCAGTACCGCGTCACGCGCCAACTGGCGGTTCAAGGATCTTCGAAATTTTTACCTTACTGTATGCAGGATCGGTAATGAAAATCTAAACGATAGGAAGTAATAATAGTTTCTCGAATTTCGTTGACAACTTCGTAAATTAATATACATACATATATATATACATGTATGACATTACAATATGAGTCACGTTGAATCGTTACTACCGTATAATATATGACGTACATACATGATACATATATACGATGCACCTGAAATGCACGTGTAACGTTCACGCGACACTTTTGACGATATCATTTTCTAGGCACATGCATACGTCAGTGTTGCATGTCTCTCGGTTGTTACCCTACCGACACACTTTGACCGGCAAAGGAGAACCCGTCTGATCCATTCCCCCTCATTTCCACCCGAACAACCCCTCCGTTGATGTTACACAACTTGTACAAGATCCTGGGACACGAAATCCTGACCCCAAGTGTGTCCCCAAACATCTGTCGGTGAAACTATCAGAAATTTACTTCATTTTCTTTCCATTTTTTTCCCTTGACGTTCCAATCGTGATCATACAAGACCGTTCGTAGGACTGTACAAAGTAAAAAAAGGTTTCAAAAAAAAATTTGTCCTCGACATATTTAAGTGGTGGAAGATTCAAAATTTTGTTTTCACAACAGATTACGCGTCGTTAAAAGTATAGTTTCTATTACTGAACTAATTTATGCGTGTTGTAAAATATATCTAGATTAAATCAACTCGATTTGTGAACTTGATCTCAAGATATCGTAGAATCAACGTTGTCGAGTCGTGCGTGGATCGTAAACAAATATATAAATTAATTGTCTAATCGCCGTTTTCTATTTTCCGACCTATTATAATGACATTAGAGTTCGAGCTTACAGTCGACACGAAGAAAAATAAAGAGAATGAAACAAAATGAAGGAGAAGAAAAAAAAAAAAAACCTTAAAAGAACCCAAAAAGAACCCCGACGGAAAATAAAACAGCAAAAAATAACAATTCAAGGCTGCTAATTCCTACCGCCGTTACACGATGTATACCAACTAACGTAGAGTTGTATAGCCACGTTATACGTTTGTTAATTTATGCGGAAGATCAGTTGTTGAGATCGCCGGTTGCAGCCTGTATAGATATAGAGTAGAGTACAAGGGTAACCCGTATACATAGATACCGTGTGTATAGGTCGGAACTCGAGCAGCGTTTCTCAGCCTTCGTTACGGAACGAAACGCGTTGTCACGGATCGAAACCGGCGTGGTTTTAATCAGCCGTCCGCGAGCCGGCCGGATTGTGAGGTTAGAATACCATTCGAGGACGTACGGAAAGGGCGATGCGAATTTAGAGAGTAATTAGAGAAAGCCGGGGAATTAGAGAGTCACTGTATGTATGAAAGTCGACGCGGGGGTTGCGTGACGAACTTATCGCTGGTATGTATGTACTACCGCAGTGTAAAACGGAGTAACACTGTAACGGTGAACATTACCCGTGAGCACACGCGCGGAGTCCCCAACCTAGGCTGCAGCAACTTCGAAACGATCTTATAACCCATCTGCACCGGTCGCGGGACAAGGAGAACGGGCCCAACCCTTTGGCACCGAGCTTCGGATTTTGTGTTTTCTTCTTTTTTTTTTTTTGCAAAGTTCTTCTCGCGAGGATGAATCTTCGTCCGGAAAAAATAGTCTTCGAGGCTCGAGTGGATAGGAATTCGACATCATTCGTGTCCGTTGATTTTTCGCTTTAACGACTCGCCAGGTTTGAGGTTTATATTCGGGCTAAATTTAAGGTATTATTGGAGAGATATTCTCAACCGAAAGTGAGTCTCGGTGAGAATGTTGAACATTTTGCGATGGGATATTGATCTCGGATAAATCAGTCATAACCAAGTTGATGAGATAATTCGTTTTGAATAATAATAATGCTAAGAAGATGTTAATAAATTGATAAAAAGAAATAAAAATTTGTGTAACCAATCTAGTGATGATATTTTTATATTTCATATAAAACGAATTCACTGATTTTCTTTAATACTTATGGATTTTTTTCGAAATTTTCCCAAAAACTATCTGACATTTTTAACAGCATATGAAATCAAAAGTGTGACAATGTTATTTCTGGTATTTTCATGATGTTTCTGAATTGAAAAAATTTCCGTCAATCGTGCTTTTGGCACAAAGATTACAATTCCACGAGACTACTTCGATCCTTTGGAATTAAACCTGCAGGATTATTTCTTTTCAAACCACAGCGATTTTTAGAAAAAAAGACAAGTTTTCAAGCTTCAGGGGATAAAAATTCGTGCAAAATTAGTTCATTGATTACAGCTTTAATTTTGTTCTCACTTGTTCACGTTTGGTTCGTAATTCTTTTTTCTTAAATCTAGTGATATCTGGGGAATAATATTTTCGCCGTAATAACCTAACGGTTTTCATCTAGTGTTTTTTTTTCTCCAACTATTCGTTATTTGGCTACATTTATACATACAGTAGTTTTTTTTTTTTTTTCTCTGTTACTCGAAGTTTTCAGAGCGTATTTAAATACCTTCGAGAGTCGAGAGGTATTTTTCCGTCGAGTTGGTAACCCCGATAGCCATGTGGAAAGACGTACCGCAGAGTTCGCGCGTAAAGGCCGGCGAGATCTCTCGGAACGTGCGGCGACACATCGTGCTGAATTAATTTATGGGGAGAGCCGAGAACGTCGTTTTCTGCAGCCCGCGACGTCCTCGCTGCTCTGTTGTTTCTTGCAATTAGCATCGACCGGCTCTCTACGTATGTATGTATGTACGTAGGTAGGGTACGACAATCTCTGGGGATATCGCCCGTCGCTGTTTCTCTCGTAGTATGCTGCGCTTCCATCGCTGCATTACCGTGCCCTTGAAGTAGGACCAAGG
Source organism: Neodiprion pinetum (assembly GCF_021155775.2). Lineage (NCBI taxonomy): Eukaryota > Metazoa > Arthropoda > Insecta > Hymenoptera > Diprionidae > Neodiprion > Neodiprion pinetum. The sequence continues at coordinate 32,432,833 of NC_060236.1, read as the reverse complement.
AAATTATCGCGATTATCCCTGAAACGATTGGTGCCCCGAGAAAATTTCTCCGTATCGAGGACTATCTCACTATTCTCTAGTCTATGCACATGCCTAGGGTTTTTTTTTTCTCAGCAGTTGTCAACTCTGTTTCATTTTCTCAATCATCATCTCAATCATCGCTAAACTGTCGTAAGTTCTTACAGTATTCTTAACTTGCTGTAGTCGGTGCGCTCTGACTGCGATTTCCCTAGGTCTCGACCAATAACAAAGACGAAAATCTAGGGGAAACGTACTCAGCATAGCTAGTTGAAAAGGTTATCAAAACTTGAATAAAACACCATAATCTCCACGTAAAATCTATAAATCAATGCTCCCACTCTCAGGGCTCCTAAATAAAACACGATCTTTTTTTAAGTCTTCGCTAAAGATGCAGTGTTTCGAGTTCTGAACACCCAAGAATTTCCCCCAGATTTGCTAGACATCTCCTTCGATGTTCGGGCAAATTTCATCTGACAACAGTAAGACCCGGTTGGTTGCAAACTGAAATTTTTTCTTCCTTTCATTTCTCGAGAATGGAAATGATGCGGAGATAAATCGCGAGAATTCGATAAACGAAATTTCATTCGACGTCCGTTAAAACGTTGTGAGCATCGGGGAGCGCGGTTGGGTTTATGAAAAGCGATAAACGCGATAAACGAAAGAGCAAAATGACATAAAGTGGATTTCGAACGGAGAAACGGAGGATTTCTAATACTGCATCCGTCTGGGCCAGGGACCCGAAGGGCCCCCGGTGTCCGTCTCGGCGAAGGGTAATCGTTTGATAATCTAGAAGGAATTTCCTTGCGCTGCAGACACTCGGTGCTACCACATGATAATCTTTCACCGTCTCCTCTTCCTCTTCCTCTTCATCTTCTTATTTTTTATATCTTCGTCTCGCTTTTTCGGATGGATTGCGTGAGACGCACGCGTCATTCCTGAGCAGACAATTAATTACTTACATTACGTCTTGGAATGCCCACGTGTGTGGGGCTGGCTACCTATCTATATCTACTACCCACCTTCTCTCTCGATTATCCCCAACAATTCTCCAAACCCCTTCCATCATCTCACGCATACCTCCCGGGTATGATCAGCCATGGGATTACATTATGCCTCGCGCGTTATTTCATGGGCCAAACGCAACGGGGTGCGGAAAAGAGGCTTGCGGCTGTATGTATTTTGCGATACAAATTTAGGAAGAAGAAGAAGAAGAAGAAGAAGAAGAAGAAAGAAAACAAAAAAACAATTTGTTTTCCTGCCGCGATTCATTTAACCTCTGATTTTATAATTATGTACACAGATTATAATTATAATTCGTTTTTCTTATATTTATATCGCATATTGCGTGTACGGGAGATTTTGTTTATTTTGCATCATCGCTGGGCGAGGTTAAATAACACTGAGTTATGTACACATCGACAAATTAAATTCTTCAAATAATATATATCCAAGTAATTTGAATCGGAGAGAAAAGTTAAAATATTCCGGGGACAAATGCACGCTTTTTCTACTACAATTTTTTATCTCACCCACGCAAAGTTAAAAGTTGCGTGTATACGTATAAAGTATAATATTTGAATTATCGATAATTTCATGGGTAATAATGTTAATTGGTTTGGTGTAAACATTTTTACCACCTGATAATTTTTTTCTGTTTTAATACTTAAGACCCTGAAAATGAATTAGGAAATTTTTTGAGTCAATTGTTGGAACAGATTGAATTAATATAGTGAATTGATCGATCGATCATTGATTGGATTTATAATAATCTGGGTTTCCTGATTCGAAAGTCTCACGATCACAGGACTGTCTTGGTTTTTCCAAATCAAAGCTACTAAATATTCCTGGATCTCCAGATTCACACAATTGCACCTAATTTTGTGTTACTGAAATTTACAACTATCGCAAGATTTGAATTTCGCGCCATTAGTGCGGTAAAATGTTGCCACCAAAAAACAAAAGACAGCGTGACAGCTGACTGTTCAGAGTTATTAAAAATGGGGCGCTACTAAATTTTTCAATTAATCTCTTCACAGTCGATGAAGTCAAATCACTATCCCAACGATATTTTGTATGAAAATTGCGAACTGTAGCATCCAAACCTTCATTACTTGAAAAATATTGCTAAATAATGAAGATACGTTGTTCTTTCGTCTAGCGTTCCATTTTTAATAACGCTGAACTGTCAGCCGTTACGCTGTCTTTTGTTTCTTGGTGGCCCCATTTTACCACACAAGTGGCGCGAAATTCAAATCTTGCATGAATTTCGAGACACCTTTTACACCCAATATTGGGTTTCCTACATTTCTACGCAACACATTTTACCAAAATTTCTCCTTTTCTCGGTTTTTAACATCTTCCGATACGAACGCAGCCATCCTTCCAAATAGTTCAAGTGTGATTATCTTACAAAATATTGCTGCATAATGAAAATGCGTTGTTCATTCGTCTAGAGTTCCATTTTCAATAACACTAAACTGTCAGCCGTTACGCTGTCTTTCGTTTCTTGGTGGCCCCATTTTACCACACAAGTGGCGCGAAATTCAAATCTTGGATAAATTTCGAGACACGTTTTATACCCAATATTGAGTTTCCCGCATTTCTACGCAACACATTTTACCAAAATCGCTCCTTTTCTCGGTTTTTAACATCTTCCGACACGAACGCAGTCATCCTTCCAAATTGTTCAAGTGTGAACAATCGCCACCCTGTATAGGAGCCCATCCCCTTGTCACGCATTGCGCAGGTAGACGAACAGTGCAATGGGCTGCAGGAAGAGCGACGGTGTATCGTTGCAGACACGACGGGGCGCACTCGGGTACCGATTGCCCCGGGTAACAATCAATGCACGAAATGATAGATATTAGACATCGGACGGTGTCCATCTCTACGTGCTCACGTATAGCCAACTTCACGGGCTTACACTTTTCTCTTTTTATCCCCATATACTCTACTCTTCTCTTCATGATCTCTTCTCTCTCTCTCTCTCTCTCTCTTCAATTTCTTTATTTTCCTTGTACAGTACGACACGTCGCGTTGTTGCTGTACGAGAATCCAACCTGCAGTCAGCAGAATAGCGATTGGGATGTAGGATCGAAACACGCCATCAGATGGCGAAAAGTATCCGTTCACCAAGGTGTCGTATTCAATTATACATTCAGTTCTTCGCTATATTTTTTGGTTCGCATTGACTCGTCGTGACATAATAATAATCTGAAAATCTTGCGCGACTGTTTCTGAAATTTAAATACACCTACAATTCGCCTAGACATGAATATCAGCTGATCGTTTTAATCGACGCCATATTGCCAGTTTTCGTGATTTTATCACACAGTTTTGAAAAAATTCTGATCGCTTTCAACTAATACACAAATATAAAGCAAGCTGAAAGATGGTATAGAGCGGGAGAGTGTGAGAGAGAGAGAGCGAGAGAGAGTTGGAGCTATGTAGAAGCTATAAAAGGCAGAAGGATGGAGGGTTGATCCCCAGGGTGGATATAATGTCTCGTGGCTATTGTAAAGTTTGATAATTGTCTGGCCATTTGAGTCAACCGTTCATTAGCATATTTAATTAGTAATATTTAAGATTTTTCGCCCAGCGGGATGCACGCCCGTTAAAAAATAAGACGCGAGGTGGGATATAACCCTGCCCACCTATATCCTTGTATACACACACATATATACGCCCTTATCGTAAATTTTACTCTTAAACACTGTCACCACCACGTCCTTCGTATTACACATATCTGTACACCAAACCATACCACACGTAACATACCCGTACGAGGTATAACCGCCGCTATAATGCGCGGTTCTATACACAGTGTTCAGTTTTGAAAAAAAAATCCTCCATTTTCTTCCTTCCGTCGTTAATTAGCTGTATACTTCATACATGTTGCACGAATGTATTATACGCTAATTGAAGTGAAATTCGAACGTCGTGTGTTGGATCCCCAAATTTGTTTCACACACAATAATTACAAAACAAAAAAGAAATGAAAACTGCTTCGAAACCGCACCGCATTGGATATGCCTAATGCGCATCAGTCAACAGTTTGTTTGATTTTTGTCCCATTAACCGATGGAGTTTGAAAAGAGGAGGAGAGCGATCATAGCATCAGCCCACATATTGTGAGTATCGAATGGCCCCCTTCGAGTGTGTGTGTGTCTTTTGTTTTTTTTTTTTTTTTTTTCATTTCGTCTCATTCTCCTAATCACTTCAGCTGGCGATTAACGAATGATAGGTAAAAAAAAAAAAAAAAAAAAATTAAAAAATTTCACACGGTTGTGCAGCATAATTCGTTTTACAATAATGCGGTATAACTGACCGAACGCGGAATATTTTTACTCACGTATAAACGATTGCGTATATACATTATATATATATATATATGTATGTATACATATACAGCTGATAGAAGCTGTTTTAATGACTCCGAGATCGGAATAGGGCGATCAAAAATAAAAGGTAATTAAAGAGGGCAAAAAAATAATAATTCCTTGCCTCATCGTAAGCGGCAAGGCTAGGCAACGTGGGCTCTCTGCACATGCAGCCGTACCGCAGCACCATTTAGGCTTGGTCTAGTGATCGTTGCGCGTGTATACATACACACACACACACACACACATGTATACATGGGTAAGTACATGCCAGTATACGTGTTACAGGTACGTGTATATCCGTCGCTGCGAACGCGGCCCCGAGTTTTACGGAGAGGGCTAAAGGTAGGCGGCAATGTGTTTCCCCGGCTAATTATTAGAGCCCATTACGTATTGTTTAACGAACCCCAGAGCCGAGCTGAGGCACCCATTAGGCAACGCGCTTACGCCACACCGAGGAATAATATAACCTGATGCAGGTGCGCCTCGATCCGTCTGCATCCCTTGGACGTGGCCGTGGAACACCCAAAAAGCGCACTTAACCCTCTGGATGAAATGCGGTCATTGAGAGACCCCCGACTTCCGGAACGGAAAACGCACTTTCGTAACACGGTGCGTGTTCGTAAGTTGAATCCCCTCCCTGCCCCTCATATACATACGCGACGATAATGTGGATTGAGAATCGATCGACCGGAGCAATTGAATTGAGGGATGAACGAAAAAGGTGAGATGGTGAAGAGAAAAAAAATGACGACTTTAATTTATTCGAGCTTTCAATGACATCGTGTATTATGTGTATGTATGTGGCATACCACGTCAAATTATCAGCCCGTCTACCTCATCGTCGTCGACTTTAAATCATTTTTTAGCGGTACGATGCTGCAACCAAGCTATATGAAAGGTTTCGGAAATTTTGTCAGATTTTTTTAACCACCGGTGAAATTGAAAGACAAAAGAAAACCGAAACTCCAATTGCGAAAACACGATTTTTAAATATCTGCAGTAATTCACACAGATTCTATGATTTGAAATGTGATTTTCAAGAACGGTGCCATAGTGCGATCTCAATATTTATCATTTATTTTCGCAAGTTTTTGGTTTTTCCATGTCGAGATTGCAGTTTTTTTTTTCTCTTCTTTTTCTTTTTTCTATTCCCCGATACAAGCAAATCACGGAATCATGAAAATAATGCAATTCTGAGATTTATTTAGATCGAGGCGTATGAAAAATTGAAAAGCAAAAAGATTCTGACGTGGTAAAACTAAAAAATTACGAATCAAAGTAGTAATTATTGAGATCCTGTTATCGTGTGTTGTTCAAAAATTACATTTTAAATCACAGAAACATTGTACGCGGCAAACAATTTTCTTTCGAATTTAGCGCATGCGCAATAAATTGTAGCAGACGACGGGCCATTCGATCATTAGCGATTCACTCTGTATGCAAAATGTCTATAAATTGCGTTGCTTGTGAAGAGAGGAAGAGGAAGAGAAAAAAAAAAAACAAAAGAATCAAACTGGTAGAGTTACAAACAAGAATTAAGCAATGTATTAACAATTAGTCAAGCTTCACGGTCGGTGTCCTGAACGCAAAATGATAATACACGTATGTAGAAATGAATTTTGGAGAAAGAAATGTGAAGTTAAAGAACCGCTGAGCGAAATCCTTTCGTATATCTTTTCTTTATTTTTTTTTTTTCGTGATAATTTTTTGTCAATTAATATAGTTTATGACCGGTCGTTGGGAAATTATTACAAGGCAGGATGCAATGTAAGGCTTATGCGTATTCTTATTAGCAGAGGGGCGCAGGATTTTTATCTTTTTTTTTTTTCTATGAAATTTAATCTTTTTATTTGGTTAATTTGACTTGTTTTGCTCCTGCTGTTTCGCCCGCTTGTTGGTTTTTGAGTATAATTTGTGGCGATGGCCGAGCGAACCACGCAACGCGTACTCGAGCGGCACCAAATCTTGACCATAATTATATTGCGAGACACACGGCGCATCCTGAAAAGGATCATACACGGCAGGGTGCCAACTACAAGTACGGTGGTTAAATAAATTCCATCTGGTCATCCGCCGCACGCTCCTTCTTCGCAGGCTGCTGAGTATGTACGAATTTTATATACATATATAGGTATAAGTATACGCGGGACGTTGATATACCTTCACACTCACGTGTAAGATTATATTTTAACAAACTCGATCTTGGGCCTTACTTTATTTCTGCCGAGCCGCAATTTTGTCCCTAAGTGTTTCAAATTTTATGCAATAAAATACCGCTCCTGCGGAACCTCGGAACGATGAAAAGGTTCCAGACCCATTTCTCAACTTATTGAAATTCGATGAAAATTGAGTTTCAACCGCTTTTAGGGAACCCCGCTACTATACGCGATATTGCATTAAAATTGGAAACCCGGTACAGACGAGTGGAGATGACCGAATTTCGGCAAGAAATAGACGAAGTTGAATCAAATTTCACGTTATTCGTAGCCAAAAACTAATCCTCTAAAACTCGTACACGTGGAAACGAACAATATTATTCCCAGCTCCGGTCACTTTAAATTTCACAATTTTTACGTTGCTAATGCAATATCAGCAAGATCTTGCGAGGGCAGGAAAATAAATTTACACGTAAATCAGATGACATCTAAATTTTTAAATACATCCACGACTTCAGATTAAAACTCTGGTAGGTTTAAAACCGTCCAGGTAATAGAAAACAACCATAAAAAATAAAGGTATCACGCGCTCACCGAAAGTCAATTAATTCAAATGTATTCAAAGCAAAACGTCCGATTTAATTGATACCGTCTATAAAACAGCCGCCTCTGTATAGCACACGAGTTTAACTTCAACGACTGACTGCAGGGAGCGCCTCAGTAAAGTGGAGGGGGGGCGACCGAACGTCATTCGCTTTCCGACCGCCGACCGAGAAACATCATTCGACAACGTCAAAATCTCCGTTTTCATCGCCGCTTTGCGTTATCGACTGAAATTTGGATCTTACTCTGAATTATTCGAACTACAGTGAACGAATATTGAGAAGTTTGTTGCATTTATTTCACTTGCTGAATTTTCTATCGATAGAATCGTGGTAACGAGATCGATGCGATGCGTGAAGCAGTTACTTTGTACAAATCTCCGACCAAGACGTCGTAGCAAAGTTGTTATTAAATATTAATTATATTACTCGGTGTCTTACACGTTGTGTAACGGTTCCGTGATCGTTGGGGTGAAAGTGGGAGGGAGGGAGGGAGGGAGGGAGGGATGAGGGAGAGAGGGGGGGGAGGGGGGCTTAATAACGTCCATTAGGCTACGCGGCTCGCACGCACAAAAGATTTATGTTTAAGAATTCCGAGGCCAAAATATTATGTGAGCCGCGTGAGTGAAACGAGCCGCGATCCGAGCCGTAGGTTCGGTTATAAGAACGAAATCCGGTCTTGATTCGGATTTTATTCCTCTCCAACGGGCAAACGACCTAACCTAACCTAACCTAACCTAACCTAACCTAACCTAACCTAACCTCACCTCCCCTCACATCATCGGATCGCATCGCATCGCGCTGCCATCGACCGCCCCGAATTAATCGATTAATTGACTCGACTTGACCGTAGAAAATAGGTATACGTATATACGTCTAACTATCCGCGCTCCTCGGAACGCGTGTGGCAATCAGGTGGCTATTAATCCTCAATTACTTTGCCCCGCGCCCCGGTTCGCCTAGCGGTACCGCTCGACGCCTACCAATCCGCCGAACCGACGCGCCACGTTTGAACTTTGAACCTGCGCAATACCTACATGCATGTATATATACACATATATATGCACACATACACACACATATATATACATATATATATATATATACATACACACACATGCAGACATGTACACGCGATTCCGATGCGCAATGTGTTAATTAGAGATATCGATTAACCGACGCCGCGTCCAATCGATTATTATTACCCATTTTTTACTCACCTTCATTCTACTCGACGTGCAGAAAAAACAGAAGAAAAAAAAAGAAAAAAAACTTTGCGAGCTTTCTTCTACATTGTGACCACGAGCACAGAAGCTATGTACGTATAATTTCCTTTTGGGCGCTGATTATTTTGAGTACAATGCGGTTAATGTCCTCGTCCTGGCCTGCGGCCGTTTCTTTTTTTTTTCTTTTTTTCTTTGTTTCGTTTCTTTTTCGACGTTTTTTTTTTTCTCTTTTTTTCTTCCCTCTTTCACTCTTTCCTCCGCGAAACAAGACTTTTTAAGAATAATCGGAGGGAGGTAAGAAAATGACCCCTCTAAATTTCCAAGTCAATATCAGGGTAATAGGGTCGCAGGGCCTCTTCGAGGGCAGGAAGTAAGTAAGGTCTAAATCCTTAACGCCGTTGAAAAAGATCGTAAAAGAGGAGGTACAGGCGTCATTTAATAAGGGTGAGGACCTTTTCTTTCCTCTCCGCTGCTCCAAATTCACTCACCCCCTATTTTTTCTCTCTCTCTCTCTCTCTCTCACACACACACTCAATCACTCCCTTTCGCTCTCTTGTAAATTACACATCGTTGTACAAAGTACGTGAAATAGTACCTTGTACGATATAAGTATGATCGAGGACCTGAACGTTCTCTTCGTTTCCTTCGATCGCGATTCGTTAGCTTTCTCGAGGAAGAATTCGTCGAAAAATTGTTGCAAAAATCAAAGGCCTTGCCACAGAGGGGCAAAATACGCGCGAAAAAGAGAGAGAGAGAGAGAGAGAGAGAGAGAGAAAGGTGATCAGGAGGCCCTCCAGAGGAGTAAAATACATCGCCTTGATCGATGCGAGGTCGGATAATCCCGGGGTTCCCGGTGGCTGGAAATGATAGAATTTTGGTTTTTCGCGTGTAGCAAAAAAAGGCAAACCTGGGTGATTTTATCCTCCGGGATACCCGAAGTAACGGCGGCGGTCGCTTGGCTTCGAGTCTGCAGGCGCGAGTTCACCCTCCATCCAGCAATTCCCTCGGGATCGATTCACTTAACAGCGCGCGACGTCGTCCATTCATTTTGACTTAACTTAAACCGGCGACAAGGCGATCCTGCCCTCAGGGTACGAGGCAACTCGGGACCCTACTCGAGTCGCAAAAATCTGAATTGCGGTTCTGAAGACGGGGAGGGGGGGCTAGTTTGCAAACTCTAATGCCACTTCTGTGCCGTCATTGTAGAATATAACTGCGCATCAAAAAAATTACACAATTTTTTCAACGGTTATTCAAACTTTCGTGGTTACAAGTTTTGTTATGTCTGACCCGTCGAAACTTCAATGCGAATTCACAACGTAGGCGATTCAACGAATAAAGAATAATTCAACGGGTAAATCAAAATTGGTAATGAATTTCGCTGGAATTTCTTCTTTTTTTTTTTCTCCCTTTTCGACAACTTGTCGAAGATCGTTCCAATTTCACCTTGTTAAGGTAAGTGTACCAGTTACTGACACGTTTAGAACCAATTATTGACCGTTTTAATTTCCAAAGCTGTATAAATTCATGGCACAAATTGTGAATTTCTCGATGACTGCGACGAATTGCTAATTAATTTTAGAACTAAGGATGAAACGGATACAACCAACAAAGGTCAATAATTGGGAGAGGGTCAGTAACTGGTACACTTACCTCAGGCATTAAATTTTTTTTCAAGTGTTTCAGCTTCTCGAAAATTCTAGCGATAATGTATGATTAACGTTGTAATAACGGTTCAAATTACGAAAATGTGGTACTGTAATAATTATCCAATGTGATCATCAGCGGTCATCGATACTGTTTATAACTTTTTGAAGCAATGCTGAATTTCTCTCGACACCGTGACCCTAATTTTTTGACAAAAAGTCCCCAAATTTCCGAACCATTGTGATTATAATATTTTGGTATTCCGATTTTCAATATTCTGATCAGTTCCAAAATAGTTTCCCGACGTTTCCAAGTCACAATATATATCTTCTCTCGTAAATTTCAAATTTTTCGATACCATTCATGGTTCCTGAGGATGCAAAAATTCTAAATCCGATATTAACATTTTTCCGAACCACAATTACAACGAGTTTTCCAATATTTTACACTCAGAGAAATTTTTTGTTCCGGTTACCGCTCAGTCCTCAATTATTTTTATTTTTCACCACAGTCGAAAAATATAGTTCTAGGTAGAAAATGAAAATTAGTTTTGTAGCTGTTGCCGGAAAGTCTGGTATCCGTTACTATTCCTTCTCATTACGATCACTGTTACTATATTTTCTTGTAACTGTTGCGAAAATTTAATCCTTGTGCAACGATAAATTGACGTTGAAGCCTTATTTAACTAAAAAAAATAGAGTAAACCTCACAAACTGATTTTGCGTTGCAATTACCAAAAAAGGATCAACGATAGCGCAAAATGTTTACGCGTACCTCGTTTTTCGTAATTCCAACAATATTCAAATAATTTTTTCAACGACACCTTTTTTACTCAATTTTTCTAGTTACTATAACAAGTGAAATCTTTCTCAGTGCAATTTTCATCGTTACGAATAGTTCGACATTTCTCCACTACTTTTTTCACATCACTGTAATTTTATATATCGGGTATTTGCATTTTAGCCAGCATCAGCGGAAGCACCTGGTAGAATGACAGTTACGCAAACTGACTATTTTTCAGAGGGATGGACTGACGGGTCGAGAAAAAGAGAGAGAAAGAGAGGGAGAGAGTAATATGGTGTATGTGCGGTGGTGTTCTCGTGTCTAAAATACGGCAAATTGCCCTTCAATTACAAGCCTATTTGCGAGATATAGCCAGTGTTTAAAAATGATACGGGATCGCGTGGTGGCGACTCTGACGCTGCCGCCGAGGTCTTCCTGAGTCCCCTGCCCATCCATCCATCCATCCATCCATCCTTCCATCCATCCAACATCCAATGTGCATCTTCGTATGCACACACGTTCGAGGCATGCCTTTCTACCTCTGCAATTAATCTACCGCAAAACTGCCCGTTGCGAATTTGCCAGTCCCTCTTCTTCTTCTTCTTCTTCTTCTTCTTCTTCTTCTTCTTCTTCTACTTCTTCTTCTTCTTCTTCGAAGCTTCGACCGATGCACGCGAGAAGACGAGAGCGTGATATTAGTGTAATTATATGATAGTCAGACGCTTATTTAAATACCTATCCGGGTTGTGCTACAGCTTCACCATCTCAAGTAGTTCGATCGGAAGGTTCTGAAGCTCTTGGAGAACCTCGGAATGTGTGGCTAGACCAGTTCACGCAATTATTTTTAACAACTTTCAACCCATACGCGCCGTGTTCTTATTCGACAAGTGAAATGTAACATATCATATCAAATATTTACACATCAAACTTACGTGATAGGTTCACGAATGAACTGAATTCAAGAACACTGTGCACAAGTTGACCTACTGAGAGTGAGTGGGAAATTTTTTCGTCTCAAGTAAAACCTCGTTCCCTTCTTTCGTCTCGATTTTCTGAAATCTCTAGATCATCGTCGAGTGAATTTTGCCGTTTGTAAACGAGAAGCGAACAGTTGAATATGAAGATTGAAATAGGAAATGAAAAAACTTATAAATACCGAACCGAGATAATTTACCTTACTGCCAAACAAATCGGTGAATTATTTTAATGACGCCCACCGGTGAGTGGATTATTATTATATACGTCCGCCTTCCATACACGCCTTGTAATGTTAGACCGGCTGTGTTTATCAAAGCGTTTTATCAGACTTATGAGAAATATGTGAAAATTATATACATGCAGGCACTGGGCTGTGTAACAATGCCGCAGTCCGGATCCAGATCGACCCATGGCGGTTCAGGTTTTATACTCATGGATTTACATTCGCAACCGTCGTCAGTTCGGTAGGAGAAAATTGAAATTTCTTACTTCATTTCCTAACCGTCAAATCGCGTGCCCGTCGACGTATTCAAACCTTGAGATATTATTCACCGGATACATTCCTGCTGGCTGAATTATTACAACGATTGTTCGATATTTTGTTGTTTTTTTCTTTCATTCAAATTTCCCGCGTCGGCTTTATTCCTAACCTCATTTCTATCACCGTTCGATGCATCGTCCTATAATACTTACTACCGTCCTTTTCGCGATGAAGTTGCGAAGATGATTATACGTCAGTGTTTCTGAGATATTAAACGACGAGCCTCTGTTGTGACCTTCAGAGACAAGGTCAAACTTAAACGGTATAAAGTAAAGGCTCTAAAGCGAAACTTGATGTCCTCTGAAAGTCAGCACTTGAGTGGTGAGTCTAAGAGTAGAACCGCATTGATGGTTCGTTGGGTGCTTGAAACTTTGAGAGAAAAAGAGAGAGCGAGAGAGAGAGTGAAAGATGGTATTACCTCATAAATTCCATCCGCATAAGCTTAACCGTCGTAAATAAACGCGGTTGATATTTAAGTCCTTGCTGATTAAAATATAGATTACGGTTTCCTGTGCCACCCGAAAGCCTTTCCTTCTTCTCCTTTTACTTCTTCTTCTTCTGCTTCTTCTTCTTCTTCTTCTTCTTCTTTAGTACTTGGCTAAGTTACGCGTGTATTTATAAGCCTGGAAAGGTTCACGTCCATAGGAACCGCGTGGCGACGTTTAACTGCACATCCGTTAGGTGGAGGTAAGGTATGTTCCAAAGTGTTTTACCATACATTATGATTAATTGTAGCCGCAACTTATCTCCGTTCCTAAAATACACCCCACGTCAGTCGCGGGACGCGTCAGGTCCGGTTACCTCTTCTTCCTCTTCCTCTTCCTCTCCCATTTTTTTTTCTTCTTTTGTTTTTTTTTTTTCTCTCTCCTCGGCATGAATGTTCGGCATGCAATTTTCATAAAAAATTTTTATCGCGCACACGAATATTCTTAATTACCGTCCCGTTATCCATGTATTAAATTAAATCTGGCGCTACTTTCTTAACCGTATTTACACTCTGCCGATTTATTCTTCTTTCTTTTCTTTACCTTTTCCCTTTTAACCAACCGGATTACTCCCTCGGCGATATAAATTGTTCGTTCTTACCAATCCTATTCCCCCAAGGTTTCCCTAAATTTATTTTTATTTTTATTTTTTTTTTTATTTCTCTTTCTCTCTCGCTTCTCTCCACTCCCTCGCACAACTTCGCCGTCCTTATTTAGCGGCAATCAGCGCCGGAAACCAACAACGGGAGTAAATGGTTCTCTTCGTTATGTAACCCCATTATCCGATCTCATTTACCGACTTGCGATACAATTGTGAAAATCGTTTCCACACCGTTCGTCAGAGACGCCTGAAATCGATCGTACAAAGTCCGAATGTTCAGCACGACTGTATCGCCATTTTCGTTACAGACATAGAACCAGTAACCAACTTCATATCCCATTCGCGATTCTATTTTCTGACCAGACTTGCCAACTTCGCAATTCTCAACTATTCGCCCCGAGTTTGGCCAATTTCCAGCATCGAGTGTATAGGTATACGAGTACGGGTATGTATAACGAAAATTCCGAGTGTTGAACAGGCGATAAAAAGCCTCCCATTCGATATTCATTCTGTGGATTGTAGCCACGCGGTTGAAACTCGACGGTTAATGCGAGCGCTCGTTTCACCCTCGACTCCATTATTCCAATACTTTTTCACCCCGTTACATTTTTTTCTTCTTTATGTACCCCGTACACTCTTTCTTTCTCTCGTACTCGGTATTGCACAGATTTACTCCGCTCTCAAGCTCGCTCGCTTGGCTTACACACATTGGTACACCAGTGCGCGTACACGCTTACATATGATCACCGCGACTTTGCTGGGTAGGTGGATGGGTACTCTTACACTTCCACTTCCCTTTTATCCCTTTACAGCTCCTCGTTCACGCCGCACGCTGACGTTATACTCATCCCGAGTTCACCCACGGCTCACGGTTGTTTCCACGTTCAGGATATCCTCCACTTCTAACCCTTTTCAAACCACCAAATGACGCGGTGAAAATGTCATGAACATACCGTAAACGCACTCTCCTCATCTTTCAGTCATGCTAATCCCCTATGGCGACGTGTCCTCTTCTCTCTATGTCACCTTGCCATTTTATGGTAAGTAAATAATGATATTGAACCGTTTTATTGGTATCATAGAAATTTCGAGTATCACTCACAATTGGCATTTCTCAGTTGGCGCCATATTTGGATTTGCAAAGTTCGAATCTGTAAGCTTGAAAAGTGACATTTGTGTAGTTGCAGAAAGGTCGTCACAGATCGGAGAACAAAAGGTAACCTCCACAAGCATGCAAAGTTTTTACTCACAGTTACTTGCTTTAACTGAAAAATGACGATTTTTTAGTCGCGTCACCATCGTCGCTGGGGTGCGACTCGATCGTTAAGGTTTTCGTGACAATGTGAGCATAGCAGACCAGTTGCAACTGATTCCAGTTCAAGGATCGATCCATTTTATCGATTGATCCTTTCCGAAAAAGGTGACTGCCCGGAAAAGAGCTTGCGATTGCGTTAAAGTGGTTTTCTAGGTTTAACGTCGGTCACCGGTTGGGTTGACGGGATCCCTTGTTCACCGTTCGGATGAGGCAGCGTGGCACCGGACATGTTCGAACGGGTCCGACATTGAACTTGTCAGGAAATAGGTTTGAAACGAAGTGTGATA
The DNA here is from genome assembly GCF_021155775.2 of Neodiprion pinetum. Classification (NCBI taxonomy): domain Eukaryota; kingdom Metazoa; phylum Arthropoda; class Insecta; order Hymenoptera; family Diprionidae; genus Neodiprion; species Neodiprion pinetum. The sequence goes on along the minus strand of NC_060236.1, from coordinate 32,417,809 downwards.
GAAGGAGAGTTACAGTGATTGCACGTTGTAGGTACATCCGATGATCGAGTGTACCTTCTATTGGATCCCGTCGGCGTTGATAGAGTGTATAAATCTCCGTGTGTATATTACACGCAAGAACGAAGAATGACGAAAGAGAGTTTTGATGAAAAGTTCCGTGGAAGTAAAAAAAAAAAAAAAAGAAAACGGTAAGAAAGAATTGTCGAAATCGATTAATAAGATCGCGGTTCCGTTGCTTACCCACGGTATAATCATTTTTAACATAATCATCGATTACAGTCAATTTATCAGAGTCAAATGTTACAACGGTTTGGTTAATACCCTGGCATTTCGTGTGTCATGTATCTAGGTATGTGTACGATGGCTGACGCAAGGTAATATATATATATGATTGACGGGCTGACGATGAGAGAAAGAGAGAGAGAGAGAGAGAGAGAGAGAGAGAGAGAGAGAGAGGCAATAGGCGAAACGAGCCAACCGACGAAGCTCACCAATTTTTCTCCCTCTCTATTTGTTTCTTGTTTTTTTCTCTTTCACTTGCTTTCGAATCTCCTTCTAACTTCCGAGTACACGCGTAGTGATTCTCGGACTGCGGAACGCGCATCTCCGCAATTAAATGGGCCTTGTAACCGACCGATAGGAAATGAGACTTATTTTTGAGTTTCGAAACGGTAACCGGTGTTACCCACACGTGGACTGCATCCGACTATCGCAAACGTGTAGTCATTTCGGGTTGGAGGAGAGAGAAACAGAAAGAAAAAAAAAATAAAAAATGGAACTACAACACATCGGGGAGGTAAAGAAAAGATCGGGGTAAATGTGCCCGCAACTTGCAGCCAGATTTCTCATTCCACCAGAGAAGCTTTCGAGCATTCTTCGAACGGTTCTACGGTAATATGCGTATTTATACTGGAGAGGCATGATCTTTGTATGCATTGGTACTTATGGTCATATGAGTTACGTCAATGTACATACGTAGTGGAGGTTTGGTGCACACGTGATACGCGGACGTCTACTGGTGTACATAAAGGAACTGAGGAACTAAGGGCTCATTACAAGTTTATGGCTGGTCATTTGGGCAGCCCGGGGCGCGAACGCGGAATCGTAACATGCAAAGAGGCCATCACGAGGCCCAGTTACTCTCCCTTCTTCTCTCTCTTTCTATCTTCCTCTTTCCGCTCTCTTCCTCCTCTTCGCTATCCAATCTCAGCACACGTCATTGGTGTTATTTTTACTCTTTTTAACTCCTCGTTTTCTCCCCTGGTCTCTGTCCCTCCCTCATTTAACCACACATGCGCGAACTCGGTCGACTTTTTCGCACTCAGTACCAGAAAAGGATTCAATTCTGTTGAAAATAGCTGACGATCACTATCGTCGATATTCAAACGTTCGAACTTAAATTCAAACCTCAAACGTTCTTCGCACTGTCTTGTATTCTCGTCTTTTCCTTGGCATTACTGGTTCGTTCCATGCAACAGGCACACGAAAATCGAGTTTCAGAAATCCGTCGAAGAAAGGCTTTTGAAACGAATGATAAGACCGTGAGAAGATGAAAAAAAAAAAATTTCAATACATAAGACTGATACCAAACCTCGCAATTAAGGTTGAAAAAACCGAGGAGAGAAAATGAGAAGTATAAAGAAAAATCCGCTTTGACGTTTTGGGGGGATTTTTTTCACACCTTTCCTTTTTCACCATCCGTCCTTCGTTTTCTTCTTCGTTTCTTTTACACCGTCGACGTGGCGACATCGAATGGGCGTTGAAGTCGATTAAAAGAGAGCTTCCAGCGTCCTTCTCTCCTCCTTCATCTCTCTGTCTTTCACCTTCGTTAGCGAGCTCTGCTCGACGGAGTTTCACGGTAGCGGAAATAGTACCCCGCAGGTTGAAGGAGAGCTTGACACCGCCCCAATCCGATTCAGTGATCTCTCTTTCCGCTGGCGTCGCGACGCTTCTTCTTCACTTTCCTTCTTTTTCAGCATTTTCCTTTGGAGACCCTCAGACCATTCCAATCCTGAATGTGTGTATTTTTTACCCTCTCAATGCGTCCCGCGTCGCGACGCGATGAGGGGTGCGAAAATCGGATTGAAAATCAAACAACAGCTCCGCAGGTGCGTGATGAAATCGAACGTGGAAAAACAAAGCAAAATACAAAATCGCCGGGGGTGAAAAACACACTCGCCGAACTTGTCGAGTCACCAAACAACCGCTGACGTCTGGTACATTCGGAAAGCGAGATTCCCTGATGAGACAGAACCACACTGAGAAAAATTTCATTTGTTATAGTAACTAGAGAAATTCAGTAAGACAGGCGTCGTTAAAAAAACTGTTTGAATACTGTTGGAATTACGAAAAACGAGGTACGCGTCACCATTTTGCGCTATTGTCGATCCTTTTTCGGTAATTGCAACGCAAAATCAGTTTCTGAGGCTTACTCTACTTTCTTAGTTAAATAAGGCTTTAACGTCAATTTATCGTTGCACAAGCATTAAATTTTCGCAACAGTTACAAGAAAATATAGTAACAGTGATCGTAATGAGAAATAATAGCAACGGATACCAGACTTTCCTGTAGCAGCTACAAAACTAATATTCATTTTCTACCTAGAACTATATTTTTCGATTGTGGTAAAAAATGAAAATAGTTAAGGACTGAGCGGCAACCGGAACTAAAAATTTCTCTCAGAGCAATGCGCAGTTTCGTCCTGATTGCAGCCAAGAGTCCTCGAAAACTCGACCGGCAGAACACAGGGCCATAATCATTGTCCTGAAAGAATTCGGACAGGACACTGTCGAGGGTGGTTGTGTGCAGCTGGATTTCAGGTGTTGATTATGGATCACCGACGTGTATTGTTTTTGGAAAACGTGACCACCAGCCGGTAGGTTGAATGCTTCAGGCATGTGCCGACATGCGGCTTTCGGTTTGTAGAACGTATTTTTCCAACCGCGAAGTCAACGGTTCGTTTTGTTTGCCGAGAGAAAAGCTAACCTAGGCATATCCGTGCAGGCCATAAACTTCTTTCTTCATACGCGTGTATGGGAGCATGGATTCACGCGAGACTAGCCGGTACCAATGTCACGGTGCAAAGGCCGAGTCCTCGGACCTCACGTGCGAGTGAAGGGTGTTATTTTTAAGCCCGTGTCGAGGACGGCAAACAACCCTTATTTGCCGGGGATATTTACCGCCTGTCCATCTACGCATGCAGTGCGTGATATATCGCCCCGTGCGGTGTGCCTTGGGGTCATCTCTCCTCTCCTCTCCGCCTCCCTTCCACCTTCCAGGATCCCCCGGGTCCCCATCAGCACATCCTCCGAACACTCCTCTTCCTACCTGGCCGCTATGCCCGGGTTCGTCCAAAGAGTCCAGACGCGACACTCTTGGACTCCGGGGTGCAGGGAATGTCAAAGGAACGGGAAGATACCGGCATTCACAAATATTGAGACTAGTTTCTGACAACTGTACCTAACCGTGACATATTACATTCACGGGACCTGCTCGTTTAGCCGTGGGTTATAGTCGTTGGATGCACACTGACGCTCTTACGTCTACGCTGGTCTCGATGTCCAAGTTTTTTCAGGTGGTACTTCTACGAGCTGTTTTTTTTGCTGCTTTGCTTCTTCGATCGGTATGGATAGACGGAAATAGCGGGTCGCGTTCACCGAACGACGATTGTCGAGACATACTTTCGAGGTACAATACCGCAGTACCTCTTTTGTCACTGTACTCATAATCTGACAACTGCGGTAAAATCACTCGGGGTATGATCTATGATGGGAATTTCAAATACTTCTGATGGATTCGAGTGACTTTATGTGTAAATTGACTTCAGGCTGAATTCCGAGGGTTGTATTGAAGGATTGGAATTGCTATAGAGAGATCTTTCTGCAACTGTATCAGTAAAATGACTTCGGATGACTTACGAAAAGGATGATCCACCAGTTACTGCTAAAGAATTTCGAACACTTTTCACGGTTTACGGTGAACTATGTGCGTGAATTGACTTCAGGCTGAACTCCAAAGACTCAAAAAACTTTCATAATTGATATCAAGAGACTTCTCTGCAACTGTAGTAGAAGGAATTGACGTGAAAAGGTTGATTTACAGTAACTGCAAAAGAATTTCAAATACTTTTGTTGGCTTCGAGAGACTTTATGCGTAAATCAACTTCAGGTTGAATTTCGAGGACCTCATCCAAGAATCGGAATTGCAATCGAGAGATCTTTCCGTCAATTGTATCAGTAAAATGACTTCGGATGACTTACGAAAAGGATGATCCACAGCTACTGCCAAAGAATTTCGAATACTTGCGATGGCTCGTAGTGACTGTGCGTGTTTAAAATCGACTTCAGGTCGAGTTCCCATGTCTCGATTAACAGGATCACCAATAAAATTCTGCGACCTTGTACAACACGATGAGATTGAAGGTGATCAATGCATTTCAAAAGATCCAAGTCCGTCCCTTGAATATGCAAGAATACACCAGAGGCGAGGAAGCGTTTCCGGGCTGATTCTGAAGCCTTAGTTTTTAGACGTGGAGCCATAACCGCATACTTCCACGCCCACCACGTGTTGTACAATCCATTATCCCGAAGAACACCGTGCTCTTGAGCACCTACACCAATTACCGAACACAAGAGAACATAGAAGATGGACTTTTGAGATGCGCTCGAAGGTGTTCCACGGACTTGGTATATATATATATACAATACATACTTGACGCTTAAAGCAATTGTGTGTGTTTCTTTGCTCGTGTGTGGGTGAGGAACCCTGTGGCATCCTTGAGAGTTGACCGCAGCTGGAACAACGACGACGAAGTTGATACTCTTGCGCGGGTTTCGCTGGGCATGTATTAATTTCGCCAATTTATGTTTAATACCCCACAATTAAACTTCCCACAGCCTCCATCCGGCCGGGTCACGGATGGATACACGCCGCGGTGTATTATCTCTCGTGAAAGTTTCTCCTCTTCTCTCTTCTCTCTTCTCTCATCTCATCTCGCACAACGCCACGCGCTGTGACCAATGCCTCAAGAATGCGCATAGCCGGTCATACGAGGCTCTCCCTGCTTTCCCCTCTCCCCTCTTCTCCTCTCCAATCCTATCCTCTCCTCTCCTCTCCTCTCCTCTCCTCTCCTCATCTCGACACCTTTCCTTCACCCGGCATGCGAGCGCGTATAACTAAGATACACGTATTTACACGTACGTATCAATTTGTCCGAGTAGAGACTCTATTACCCTGCACCTCGACTCCGGATACCAATACCCTGCACCTCGTCCTCGCGTCGCCTAGACTTGCACCTCGACGGTTTCATCTCGTCGCATCCGCTACCTCGGCTCACACACGTGAATTGCCGCGGTTCGTCAACCGAGCGTTGCCGCATTTATCACGGTTGGAAGGCGTCGCCTAGATTACATACCTAATGAAAAAAAAAAAAAAACAACAACAAGACATTGATCAACAAAAGGTAACATGTTTATATAAATTTGGGAAGTACAGAAATTTGTCAACGTTGCAATGAAGAAAATTCAAATCTTGTCCACTGGCTTTTGTGGATGTATTTTTATCTGCTGAGAGAAAAAAGAATGTCCCATAATGTTGGATTGGTGAACGATGCTCTTGACTTGAATTATTATTCACTCGATCCTACTATTTTATACATCAGAAAGTTTACCGACGATACTAGAATCTACCACCCTCAAAGTCATTTGAGATTACTCTTTATGAAAGTTTTGATGTACGTATTTTGATAAGAATTCATAATGTTATTATCCCCTCCTTCTTCGTTTTGTATATTTATGAGACATGTAACGAGTAACAATGTGGTAACTCAAAAGATTAAATTTACAAACGAGACCCCTTTGTGTAATCCAATCGGATTGTGAACAAAGAAATGAATTAACACTAATTATACAGATACTACCGTTCTTCACTGAAGTTGTTGCGTTGCTGACGTTCTTTGAGTGCAATGAATGAGCTCCTGAGTCGCAGGATCAAAATTTCGGATAAATCCTCGGCAATGTTATTCGCGACAATGATAGTGAACACGTTTGAAAAAGACATCCTTACTGTCTCGTAGAAGTGGATCTGTGCAAATTCGAATAACACAAGTTAAGATATTCGCGACAATTTGAGAGAAAAGGTTCTTCGATCATTACATTCTGAACTACTGGATTTTGGTGCTTTTCATCCGATTTTAATACCTTTAACTGGCTAATTTGAAATTAACTGAAACTGAATAATTGAAATTCTAAATTTTTTTGTTGCCGAAACTGAAAGTTAAGAAATCAAACATTGACCAAAACATCAAAGTTCCGAAAGTTCGAAAATGATGAAATTTGAAAATCTGAAACATCGAAATTCCGAATGATCGAAGATTTTCAGTTCTGTGAATTACTGGCTTGGTGAAATTTCACCGCTTTGATCTTTCTTTGTTTTGGATTTTCGATAGTTTTACGTTCGGAATTCTGGTCATTCTGATTTCGGTTTTTCTGAATTTTTACACCCACTCGTCGAGTAAAATACGCTGTGTGACTATATTTTGATTTTCGGAATTTTACTCCATCGAAGCCTTATTTTTCAAAATTCTGCTCAATTAGAACTTTACTTTTCGAAACTTTGCTCTATCGTAACTTTAATCTTCGCAACCTTGCATCTCGGAACTTTGAACCGTCGGCTTTCCGACCGTTCGAAACTTTGTTATTTCGTAAAAGTTCGGTTTCTTTACTTCAAGTTTCGCGACGAAATAATTCGGAATTAGACACTTTCGGAACTTCAACCCTGCCTTGATCTTCAAAGATTAACTGAAATAAATTTGACAAACCTTCGATATTATCTTAGCAGTGAATATATTTGTGTAAATATGATACGACAGAAGTTCGTCAAACATGAAAAAATATCTGGAAATCCGATCAGTGAGTAAAACGATCCTGAAAACACTAGAATCGGGTGAAAAGCAAAAAAAAATTTAAAAATCAAAAACCTTACGAGTTTAATAATTATCAACGTTCTCATTGCAAAATCTTTTCTCATCCGCCGTAACCTTGCGATAAAAAAAGAGAAAATGAACAAAACGAAAAAATTCGAAACTTTTCAGCTGCATAATTTGTGCCCTAACGGTTTCCGATAACCTTTTCGAAGGCTTCTCGTTTCTCTCGTTCGAAAAAAAAAAAAAAAAAAAAAAAGAAAACACCCCCTTAGCTAAGACGGTTATCGTTAAGCTTCCGTAACTCGGATCTTCGGCCCTCGTCAGACTGACGGGCAGCCGGACTTTTCAGCCGGAAAATTTCCGGAAGGGAAGATGAATAAACCGAGTTATCTGACCCTGCATATACCGGAGATAAGATATCTGCTGCTCTTCCCGACGCTATCAATTATTTAAACAGATGTTTTCCATCGTATTATTTCCCCTCGTGTTGCCTGTATTTAACTTCTGGGCTCGTCGAATCAGGCTTCACGATATTTACCTCCTAACGTTTCTTCCCCTTTTGCCGATCTTCCAAAGAGAGGGAAAAAGGAAAAACCACGCCTCACAATTTCTAGTGCCAACTGTACGGCTACTAAAGTATGTATAAATTTGAATAAAAAATGTACGATACCGTGTCGAATTTTTTTTCCCCCCTCTCGGTCTTCTCACTTTTTACTTTGCCCCGGTCTCGACTCCCCGCTTAAATAAGGAAATTTCCGAGCACGACGTGATTCTCGTTAAAAGTTGTATAAATGAGTCATCAAAAATGTATGAAGCAAAAGAGAAAAAAAAAAAAAAAAAAAAAAGCAAGAAAAGCTGGGGGAACCGGGATAGAAAGTTTGGAGAAATCTTTTTTCGCACGGCGATGCTGTTTCGTACACCTTAAATAAATACACGTATACATACATATATAAAATTTACACCCTTGAATTTTTATCAGGCATACCTCACGGGGGTTTTTTATTACCCGAGTTAATTAAAAAGTAATTTCGATCCGATGAATCATGTATTATTATATGTATTATACATTGAGATACACATAATATCAGTTAGGAATCGTTTTCTTTCCCTTTTCATTTCATACCCTGCAGGGTTTAAATTGGATTTTCATTGAAATTCTTCTGCGAAAAATCCCACTCCCTAAATTTACGCACTTTTCAATTTCACTTCTGACAATCATAATAGTTGATGCTTTCAGCTATTCTCTTAGAAAATCCAAAACGATTTTTTTTTAGAAACTCGCTAGTATTCGAGTAACAGATGAATTCTCGATTAAAGCGTTACTTAAAAAAAGAAAAAAATTAAGATGCAATTGTGGTGTGAATAAAAATAATATTTTTTCTTGCTACCTTTCGATTTTTTCATTATTCCAATGGTACGTAATCTCGTTATATATGTGTAACTGATTTTTCTGCCAATGAAGCGGAGAAGAATTAATCAAAACAGATTAAACGGATGTAACGTGATCAATATATAAAAAATTTATCCGTCAAATAATTTTTTCACCTCAATCAATCACGATTTGTCGATAGGCTCAAGAAATAATTGCAGCTGTCGGAATATCGATACGTGCGATGAAATTTCACACATGTCCGTTACGAAAAAAAAAAAAGTAAAAAAAAAAACAAACAAACAAACACAAATGATTTATTACTAAACGTAAACCTTGTTTACGGATACATGTAACATTATGATACATATATATATATATATATATATATGCGTGTATACAAGTATCGAGGTATAAATTTTTTTACGACAGATAAATCTTTATGTTCCGGATGAAAAAAAAAACGAAAAAAAAAAAAACACAAATTTCCGCACAAGCCGCGAATCATTTTTCAAAATGAGAATAAAAAATGATGTGAAATTTTTATTTAATTTTTTTCTACACCTGACAAAAAAAAATAAACATTCCGCGATAATTGAAACGGAATCGAATCCTGCGGCATTGCGGCTGAATTGCTTAATTGCAACAGTCCCTGAGGATGAAAAAAAATCGATCAGAGGCATTTCTCTCTCGCTTGATTCTCGAGAGTGGGAAGTATGCGTGTAAATTCTCCCCACGCAACCGGTAAAACTCGACAAGGCTTGACGGCGTCTGGAGTAATTACTGAGAAAGTACGGGGAAATCGTTTAGGATTTGCCTCGCTAATGACTAATCGATACTTAATACACAGGGAAACACACCGACGGTTGGATTTATTTCCGCAACCCCGGCAGTGATTCACCGAGAACTCGGTCGATGCCCAAGAAATTTCAGGTAATAATAGCAACATTTCACGCTGAAGCTGAAACGAGCTTGCGGTAAGAATTTTATCATCGTTCAGAGATGTCTTTCGATTCTTTTTTTTTTTTTTTTTCTTTCTTTTTTTTTCTTCCGACAAAGCTTCGCCATCATCAGCCCGAGAAGAACAGGAAGTTACGGAGAGTTGAAAATTCAAAAGCTTACGCGACGAATTTAAAACTTTAAATTTAAGTCCAACAAGAAACGTAAATCAAAATTATAGATCGCATCTGACGCTTAATTTTAACTTTTTTTTTTTTCTATACAATTCATATTAAATATTTTGACGGTTATTAGTTCATTTATAATGGTTAATTGTTCGAAGAAATATGAAATTTTTATTATTGTAATTAAATGACTATTCTTAATCGGTAGTTTTTTTTTTTTTTTTTTTTTTTCCCCAACAAGTATAGCTTCAAGTTCTCTCAGCAGTTTATTTTTGAGATAGATTTTTGACATTTCAGTATAGTAAAGATGGCGATGGGTCATTTTTGAGTAAAGAATTCGAAGCTTCGACGATCGATCCGTCAATCAATCAATCAATCAATCATTGCTTCGTATTGTCCCGATTTTCAGACTTCGTTAATCGCTTGATAGCATCGTGATTGTCTTCCAATTTTAATCCGGGCACGAAGGTGAGAAAACAAAAATAACAGGTAAAACGGTGATTGCAAATTTCGACTTTGATCCGTAGTACCTAACTACGCACACACACACACACATCGTACAAATACACAGAAAATTGTCGAAACAGGAAATCGACGTTCATTTGTCGGCACGGAAGGTTTGGTCCGTGGTTTATATATACGAGGCCTTTGATTGCTAGCAATTAAACCACCGTGATAAAGCGAATGTTCCGCGGTCCAATTGCCGCATGGGACGTCTGCCGGGAAAATACCTCTCGACACCTTCGTCATCGCTTTAAATGCCTCCGCCTAAGCCGATAACTCGCGGAACAAAAGCAAATTTATTTATTTTTTTTCCTTCTCCTTTATGTTTCAAAAATTGTTCAGATGTATCCAATTTTAATTATTTTCCTACGACATATCCGGAATAGTGACGCAACGAATGTAAATTTTTATGTATTCGGAGAACGCGAATATACATTTTTAAATTTGGCGCCATTTCTCGTTGGAGAAAAGTTGACGATCGAATGACTCCGCAGGTAACTCATCCAAGTAGCACGCACACGTTAGCACCGTTTGAATCTTATTCCGGAAATTGCCGAAGCGATTCGGACGGAGACGATTGTTCGTTTAATTATTTTTCACGACAAATTAATAAGAGAAGCGAATTAATTTTTGAGGTTAGAGTCAGTGATTGAAGATTTGTTAAAATGAGTAAATCAAATTCAGTCGATAATAAAGTATTTCGTGTAGAAGACAAACTTTTATTACAAAAAGTTCGTTATCAAACTGATGTTTTTTTTTTCCAACTTGTTTAATATTGTTTTCACAATTTTTTTATAATAGATAAATGTAATGTATTTGTGACAATCGCGTTTGCGGAAACTTCATTTGTTACGGTAACTAGAAAAATTCAGTAAAACAGGCGTCGTTAAAAAAACTGTTTAAATATTGTTGGAATTATGAAAAACGAGGTAGGCCTAACGATTTTGCGATATTGTCGATCCTTTTTTGGTAATTCCAACACAAGACGAGAAATAACCTGACAACGACCAACTTGATGCCTCGGTTCGCTAGCATTGAACAGTTCAACTAAATCCGTAAATTACGGTCTTTTTTTTATAGTCATCCGTATACATATATTTGTATATATCTATAATTTTATATGCTGTGTTAAAAATAATACAGCTATATGTCATATATGTATATAATATACGTCCTTTTGCTGTTTTACATGTTATACGTGTTTCAAGCTATATATTTGTAACGACTTTGCTCTTAATTAAATTTCCACAACACATTTTTCTTCACTATTATTACACCTAACATCTGTTAAATATATATATATGCGTATATACGTCATATACATATAATGTATGTACATTTCTCTTTAGTATACTTTCTTTTATAACCGCTCTAGCCTGGCTCGGGTTGTTCGAATAACTTATTACGCGATATTCTGACGTTCAGAATGAATTTTTTCTTCTCATTTCTCTCCCCCTTCGTTCTGCATATGTTACTGTTTTCACACGGTGTGTGAATCACATGTTTCTTCTTCATTTTTTTTTTTTTCTTCTTGTTTCTAATTTCTCGTTTTTTTTTTTCACCTTTCCAAAGCACGTTAACAACGGTTCCTGGTTATGAATGAGGTTGCCCGGAACTTCGAATCAAAGATTACAAAATAACGATCTTGGAGAGAGAGAGAGAGAGAGAGTTTTGTTTTCACACAATCGGATAATTGATCGTGAATTATTCAAAACCGAAAAAAATTACTCTCGAATTTGTCGCATGAAAATATTGTAGAAACAAAATTGTAAATTAAATATTGAAGAATGAAAAAAGAGAGGGGAAGAAGAGGAATAAAAAAAAAAAAAAACAAACAACAGAAATAAATAAATGCGGACAAGAGAAAAAAAAAAAAATCGAGATTTTCCAGAAATTATTCCCACATATTTATTCAATCTGTGGGATAAATTTTGAAAAATCGAAAAACACCATCCGCAATTCACTTGGACGTATTGTAAAATGTTTACAAATGCCTGCCGGCGTTCGTCCGCAGATCGAATAAAAAATTCGATTGAAACGGTACATTTCGTGAAGAGTATTTTTACGGTACGTGAAATTTGAACAACAGGCGAGTCAAGAAATCGCAACAAAGTAGCGATTTTGAGGTTAGAGTGAGAAAAATGAAATTTTTTCCTTCACAAGGACGGGGAGCGAGGTAGTAAGGGAGGAATGAGAATAATAAAGAGAATTCAAGTACCGGTACAGGCAACAAAAGGACGGAAGATGAAACCCGCAGCGGCCGGCTTTATAATACGAACACGAGGACGATGGTCCTTAAACACGTAAGGGCAATCATTCGCCGATATGTTCGCCATGTTTTTTTGATCGCCGTATCGCGAGTGCGGTGCAATTTACGCAACCTAACGTCGATTACAGCCAACCCATTCCATCCCCCCCCCCCCCCTCTTACGCCTACTTTCACCGATTTTATACAAAGCGTAGGTATAATGTAACGCCTTAAAGACTCCGCACACCCCCGACGAGCCTTGATACTCGCCTGAAAGTAAATTACTTTTAACCGCTTACGCGTATAAGGGATATGTACGGTAATTGTTATACTATAGAGCCTGTAAAGATATCGAAGAAGAGTTGGAAAAAAAAAAAAAAAAAAAAACAGGCGAATGAATGGGAAAAAGGGTGGAAAAAGAATTAAACAATCCGTAACGGGAATAAAAAATTATACTTTGACTCCTTTTTAAAATACTAAAATGGCTATTTTAAAATTTTTCTTTTAACCCGCACGGTGAGAATTAAGGTGTTACTGATTTCACTCGGACAAACTTGAGGAAAAGAGGAACGCGTTAGGTTTTTTTGGTAAAACATACTTCGTGAGATGGAAAGTTTTACTCTGCAAGGAGTGAAAACTACGATACGAGCAGAAATCTGCTACATTGATGAGTAAAAATTATTGTTGAAGTAGGTTTTTTTTTGTTTTTATTTTATGTTTTTTTTTTTTTTTTTTTTTTTAACCAGTAACCTCCACGCGTCCCTCTTTTTCTGCAGTTTTCGGTAAAATCTGCTCTGTAATATAAACATATATATATATGTATATATATATATACACAGTGCATCGATGATTACGAACAAATTTTCAAATTGACAACTTACGAAGGGTTAAAAAAAAAATTATCACCGCTTACATGCGATTGGAAACGAAGTTTCATTTGTTGATAGTTATCATGGTGTATTGATATAGAAAAAAAAAAAAAAAAAAACACGCAAACTATCGGTGTATATGAAAGAGTTCCGATTGTCTGATATTTCGAATACGAGATTGCGAAAAGTTTCTGGTTTGAAATTTTTCAGGGTAAAAAAAGAACAACATCGAACGTGAAGGAAAAAAAAAAAAAAAAAATGAAAACAAAATTACAGCGACTGGATAAATTATTCTCGAGTTAAAAAAGAAGATCTCGGAATTACGGGATTCACCCTTTTTTCGCCCTTTTGCCGAGGAGGTCAAGGTCGGGGATTTAAAAATTGACAAAATCGTAGGTGCAGAAAAGAGAGAGAAAGCGCGAGAGAGAGAGAGAGAGAGAGAGGGAGGGAAGGGGGGCAGGGGGTAGGGGAAGGTGATTTGGAGAGAGCGGAGTAGACGAGTTTGATAACCAAGATTAAAACGACGTTGGAAAGCTCGTTAAGCGCCTTGATGAGCCGGGGAAAAGCCGAAATACGAAGCTGCGTTCGAATAAACTAATTTCAACTAATTAATTGACGTCAGCCGTGAGGATAGTACTTTGGCTAGAAAACCGATTAGCGAGTAGCTGCAGGAGCACGCCGCTCGTTGGTATGAGTATAATAATAAGAGAGATGGAGAGAGAGAGCGAAAGAGAGAGAGAGAGAGAGGGCGGGGGGGGAGAGGAAAGCCTCCTGCCTGGTAATAGAAAAGTTGATGGCTCTGCAGCTGGAACTTAAATAGTTTATCCTCCGATACACGCGTCGATATTATGCGTAGGTATTTAGGAAGCTTTCGATGTGGTGGTCTTACTCTATTCGATGACCAGTTGTCCAATCATTATGGGCCACTAACGCGGGTCAGATCACCGGGCTATCGAGTCTCGAACTTTACCCTCGGCATGATGAAGTCTATAAATAGTCACGCGGCTCTCGGAGCATTATAGGATAAGTAATCTATAATGCATTTATAGTTTTATTGTTCTTGTTGTTCTTAAATTACCTCACAAATTTTCCATCAAATGAGTTAAAGCTTGTTTTTTTTTTTTTTTCGAAGATTCAATCCAATCTCGCGCTGCAGGTCAAAGTTCAATTGGATAAAGATATTGTTTTCAAGGTTGTTGGGAAATTTTTTTTTTTTTCAATATTGCCGGCGCCGTACTTTTCTCATCTCCTTAAAGTTCACGAACTGTTTTTGGACGATTTATAACAAAAACTTTTTGTTAAAAAATTATTTCTAACAAACGATATTGCGTCAGTTGTGAAAATAGTATGAGAGAGAATTTTTACAGATTTTATTGGAATTTTTCGACCTACGAAATTCTCCAGAAAACTTTGATATTTTGCGAAATTTGCGAATGTTTTCTGTTGCTTTTAACGTCTTTTCAACTTTTTAAGGGGATTTGATGATTGGTTTATATTATTAGATAGGTAACATCGTCGAAGAACGTGACCGATGAACGAAGAGAAACCAGCAAACCTATCATCCTCAGCGTTCCTGCACTTGTGAATTATTCGAGACGAGTATATGAGTCACTGAATTCCTGAGGTTCATGAATTATTAACCAAAAGTGTATTGGAAATGCTCACATAGTCTATGACACTGCAGATTTTCATGGCAAGGATGAGAGGATCATAAAATTTTACTTTCGATAGATGGGGGTGCGGAATACGAGTCGGAGAATTATCATTCGAATGACAGGGGTGAAAAGTTCGCATACAATATATATTCGAGTAACCCCTGATAAGTGTCGCAGAATTTTTCTGCCCTCGTATTTCGTTCTCATTGGGATCTTAATTTAGGGTTAGGATGAAAATATCGAAAAGTTATAGAGTAGAAGAGTCGCGATGTCAAATTTTTGTAAAATCCGAAAGTTTGTTTAAAGTGTAAACTCGAAACATGTCATAAAAATATCAAAACATGCAGATACAGTAATTTGTACAAGTGCCTTAACCTTTTGTCTAACTTGTTTTAGGCCCGAAACAAACTGCGAGTTAGATTCTATACGAATTATGTGACAACGCGTTCCATTTTCTCACGTCAACTGCAACGCCAGTCATTGTCGCATAATTCGTGTAGAAGTGAACTCGCATTTTGTTTTGGACCGAAAACAAGTTAGACGAAATGTTAACCTTTTCGTTCATACATTTTTTCTTACATGCGCTTCGCTTGAAATTTTTCACGCGCGAGCTTTTGGGACCGCTGATTACGAATCTGAACTCGAAATTCGTTAATTCAAAATAGTTGATCCAATATGGCGGACGAACAAAAACAGTAAGAAAAATTTTGAAAAAATTCTGTACAATTTTTTGGTATGTATCACGTTTGTGTAAGAGTTAGCATCTGGATTTACATGGTATATTAGCAGAGGATGTTTTTTCTCGTGAATAAGTACGAATTTCGATCATTTGTTTACACGTGCTATTTTTGTAGTAAGTAAATAACGAAATTTCACATTTTTTTTAGACTTGCAAAGAGTTCAGTGACCACGTGGGACCAAAAAAACTCGGCAATTGTTACGAAAAAAGTGTTTTAATAAATAAAATAACTGCAAAAAGAAAGGTGGAATTGAAGGTCTTTTTTGTAACTCTGTAAACCAGATCCTTCGGATATTATTTGCAGAAGATTCTCTATCGTGACTTAATTCGATTATCCGATCCTTCTCGCAAATTTTCACCCCCTTCCTGAATTCTTCCAATGACTTTCCGTAAAATTGAATTCCCGATATTTCCACGCTCATTTCACAGTGCAGCTTGGAAACACTCGGAACAAAATTACGAACTTCGGAAGCAGCGGCGCGTACCAATCGGCGAAAGGTCGATGGGTTGTTCCGGACTAGCAGGTACGTCGTCCTAATTGGTTTTACAAAAGCGTCGTCGATACTTTGGCGGATTTACGAGGTTCGAATCCGCAGATCGGCAGATCCGTAGAAGCGGCAAACTGCTATGTGTCACGATTGTTGACTTCGGCGACCGCGAAGCCGCTTCTGTTGCGTATGCACTCGACCGAAGTCAAGTGTAAGCTCGAAAAAGTGACTCTCGATCAAGTGGCGTAACGTTGGTAGTACTTTAGTAGGTACATGCAACTGTGCGCAACGTGTATATGCACGCATATTTCAAATAGGTGATAACCGGGTTTCATGTACGTCACTCAAACTTGTAATAAATTTCCGGCTGACTGACCGGCTGATATTCAATTTGAACAATTGAATCAATACTTGTTACACTTTGACCAGGTGTTTCGAATGTATTTTTTACAGTACTCGAATCAGAGCTTAAATTTCGATTCAAGTTTGATTTGAGATTTTTAACTTGGTTAAAATTCATTTTTTATTTTCATTTCAATATCGGACTTGATTACCAATTTTATGGTGGAACTTGAATTCCAATTAAATCGACTTTCAACTTGATCGTGATCTATTCCTCAATTTGAACTTTAATTGAAAATCAATTTTAATTAATTGAGCTACGGCTTGATTTCAACTAAGTTTCAATTCGATAACTTCGAACTTGATTTCGGTTTCAATATTGATCCAGATCGACTTTGAACTTGATCTTGATCCATCCCTGAATTTGAACTTTATGAAGTATTAATTTTAACTAATTGAGCCACGGCTTTATTTCAACCAAGTTTCACTTCGATATAACTTAAAACTTGATTTCGGTTTAAATATGGATCTAGATCGACTTTGAACTTGATCTTGATCCATCCCTGAATTTGAACTTTACGAAAAATCAATGATAATTAATTTAGCTAAGGGTTGATTTCAAATAAGTTTCGAGTCAATAACTTTGAACTTGGTTTCGGTTTGAATATGAATCTAAATCGACTTCGAACTTGATCTTGATCCATCCCGAAATTTGAAATTTATTAGTAATTAATTTGAATTGATTGATCTAGAACTTGATTTCAACTATATTTCAATTCGATAACCTTGAACTTGGTTTCAGTTTGAATACGGATCCGTATCGAATTTGAACATTATTAGAAACCGCTTTTTATTGAGCTAGGATTTGATTTCAACGGGGTTTGAATTTCACTGCAGTTTCACTTTATATCAGATTCTGTCCGATTTTAACTGTGAACTGGATTTTCCATTCAAGCCTTGTTTCTTGACGCGAGTGACGAAGGACGAATGGAATGTTTTATCCAGTCCAGGCAGCCAGCTGCGATAGACTTATAGATTTGATAAGAATCGTTTTTATTGCCTCTCCATGCCTACCGCTTCTCTGGTTTCTATTTCGATCTGTTCAGCTGCGCGCAGGTTGATCGATACGTATTTGACATGTGCAGGGTGCGTTTTACTCTGACCCTTGAATTCTCAACAAAGGGTATATACGATAGCCAATGAGATTGGGGAAATTATTTTCAGTGTAAAAAATAACGCTGTGGTTGAAAAAAAAACAGAAAAAAAAACAAAGCAACAAAGAAGAAAGTAGATGAAAAATACGATAATCGTGTCACTATATTAATTAATTAAAGAACGCTTTTAAATGTTCCGAGTTAATTACTACAAGATAAAAGCTTGTAATGAAAACGTTGACGAAAGAGTGAAAGAAGAAGATCTAAAAAGTGCGAGATCACCGACGGAGATGAAAAATAATCCGGTGGTGAGAAATAAAAAAAGAAAAAAAAAAGACAAAAAAAAACGGTGAAATGAAAAATAAAAATAAATACCGAAGATGGAGGAAATAAACTGTCTAAATGCGCATAAATATTCTACCCTCTGAGAGATATGCACCTATACCTATTACCCACACACGTTTGGGATATAACATAAGGGGTCTGCGGTTAAAAGCTGCTATATTTAATACGCATAAATCCTGCGCGTAACCTGGGAGCAAAGCAGGCACTCGAAACCCAGCAACGGAACGATAATAAAAAACAAAAAAAGAAAAAAAAAAAAAAAAAGAACAAATCGTACGTTTCTACCTACCTACTCGTAAGCAGAGGAAAAAAAAAATATGTAACCTAAATAAATGATTAAAAAAAAAAGAAAATAACGCCGCAATGGTGTGAATAGAAGTGGAGGAAATTATTTGACGAAGAGGGGAAAAGTGAGGAGAGTGGAATATATGAAGGATGACTGCATTAGAAGGAAGAACCAACGACTCTTAATGGAAAACACCGCATCGTTCCACATGAATGTGAAATTCATTTGCATCGTTTCGAGTATTTGCGTCTTCTTTTTCCCCCTCTTTTAAGCCCTCTCACCCCTTCTGTAGATACCAACACCGAGACTTTCCCTTTCGCTTTGTTTGCTTTCGTCTTTTATAACGGTTTTTTTCTTCCGCTTTACCCTCGAGCTTTCGTAGAACGAACTTAATAGATCCTTTGCTGTAGTCTAACGACTGTTTCGCTTAACGCAACCCTAAACGACTAGTGGTTTAAAACGTTTACGTACTTTTCTTCCTCTCTTTCTATCGTTCTTCAAAGCATTCGGCAAAGCACGCTTACAGCTTTTGAGTACCCGTTTCACCGGGTGAACAGATTGTAATAAATTCTAGTTGGGACGGATAAACTTCTCAGGAAGATTGCGCTGAGCAGAATTTTGACATTTTTTCTCTTACACTTACCAGAGATTTTTGCTAGAATGGATAATGTTAAATTAACGATCGGAGTTATGTTGAAAAATAAAAACAGTCAACGACTGTGGAGTGAGAATGCGGTTCGATACTACAGAAATCGGTTCTACAGAGAAAATATTCCGCAAAACATGTTCTGCAGACTTGTTTCTACGGAAATATTTAACTGCAGAAAAGGAATTCGAGATTCACGTTAGAAATAACCCTGCGTGAATTATTCTACAGGAGAATTGTTCTACAGAATATTTTTCTACATATTTCTATACAATTCATGCGGGATTATTTCTGATATGAATCTCGAATTCTTTTCTGTGGGTAAATAATCTGTAGAAAAATATTTTTTAGAAAAACAACACGTCGAAAGATGTTTGTAGAACAATATTCCTGTAGAATAATTCACGCGGAATTAGTTCCGATGTGAATCTCGATTTCCTTTCTGCAGGAAAATATATTGTAAAAAAATATTCCTGTAAAAACGAGTCTACGGAACATATTCTGTACAACATTTGACCTGCAGAACTGATTTCTGTAGAACCGATTTCTGCAGAACCGATCCTCCCTCTAGATAAATCGTAATTAGGTACAAAAATTACACTCGGTGGTGTGAGCTTTGAGATTTTGTTCGGTGCGGGGAGTGAATAATTACAAAGAAAAGATAGAGACCTCACAGAAGTTCTGCGAACATATGATTTCGAGCTCAGAGACTTCGCCGAGTCCAATCCTGGAACCGAGTCTTGGAACCGGGACATTTTTGCAAAAATTTTTCGCTATTCCGGAGGCGGTTTGTTCTGAGAAACGCGTGTCGTATGATCGGGCTGTGGTTGGAGAGAGATAGAGAGAGAGAGAGAGAGAGGGAGAGAGAGAGAGAGAGGTATTACAAAAATAACTCCATGCCCGAGAAACCGAGATGCGTCAACAGCCGAGAAACGAAGCGACGGAGGCTCGACGATGCCGGAGGTAGGCATCGTGGTGGATGGTAAGGGACGCTGCCGCGATAGCGATAAAATCAAAAAACAGGGAAACATGATACTTTGAAATCTTAACTGACCGCCGTTATACGACTATGTTAACTCTGCGGTCCGGGTTCAAATGGTCAATTAGGAGATCTGGTTATACGTGTGTTGTTTTTGTTATTTTCTTTTCTTTTTTTTGTCCGTTTTTCTTTCACTTTTTGAGTGAGGTAGCGCACCGCGAGTAACCTGCGATCTTTGTCCAAAGGAATTCCTCCGAGGAACAAGTTCAAAGATATCTAGATGGCGAGATTCTTTTCAATGTGCAAGCTTCACGACTATCCTGCAGACATAACTTTTTACACCGATTACACCGGTCAACACGAATCTTTAGTCTCGATTCTAGATGTCAAAGTTTGTTTTCTTCCATGTGATTAACGGAAGGAAGAATAGTGTTTTTTTTTTTTTTTCCTTATGAAGCTTGATTTTGTGGGAACCGGAACGATATTTCGGATTTTATGAAATATTATGGTGATGTTGATGGAAAGAATGGTGAAAAGTTCACGCAAGGAGTGTACATTCATTTTGATTTGGTGAACAAGCGAAGCGGATCTCTAGCGGTGTAACAAAATCCGTAACAAGAAATTGTCCTGGTTTGAAATTCGCTATCAAGTGCATTAATAAGCTTGTAAAAACTTGGCGCGATTTTTCTGGACAGTTTGTGTTTCTCAACCAAGCTACAACTTGGATGGTCTAAAATGACATCTATTTTTAAGAGTTTGTTTCTTTTTTTTTAATGAAAATGAAGACACTTGGAGCAATTTGAGTTTGAGGACTTTATTATTTATAGTTTCAACAACTTTTTGTAATTTTTTCATTGAAATTCATGA
Organism: Neodiprion pinetum; assembly: GCF_021155775.2. Taxonomy (NCBI): domain Eukaryota; kingdom Metazoa; phylum Arthropoda; class Insecta; order Hymenoptera; family Diprionidae; genus Neodiprion; species Neodiprion pinetum. The sequence goes on along the minus strand of NC_060236.1, from coordinate 32,397,272 downwards.
CAAAACGGCGGCATGGCGCATATAAGTAGAGAACTACCACGTTTTTAATCCGGTGGCGCAGATTCCTCGGTCAATTTTCATCCGATCGACTTGCAATTTTGACACAATCTTTAAAACTTGTTTATCGATTCGAGCTCGTAGCCAGATTTTTGCATTTCAATCCCAGAACTTGTTTATAAAAATTTTTTTCCCAATTTTTTGTTCATAATCGTGTATATTCGAAATTTTTTTCTCATACTTTCAGTTACAGCTCGACCCGGAAAAGCTGTTTTTAACTCAAAAATATTCTTCCATACGTTACAAGTTGAACAGTAATGTCAGGAGATGCACTACCGCAAAAGTCCTCGATGTCGGAGTCGTTCGCTACTTACATACGCCATGCCGCCATTTTGTTATTAATTGCATTAAAAAAAAAAAAAAATTCCAAAACGTTCTCGAAACTGTAAATAACAAAGCCCTCCAGCTCAAATTGCTCCAAGTGTTTTCATTTTCTTGAAAAAATAAAATAAAAATAAAATAAACAAAAAATAAACTCCGAAAAATAGGTAGGATTTTAGACCATCTAACGTACTTGATGTCAAATTTCAAAACAGGACAATTTCTTGTCAAGGAATTACGTCTCTATGGCTTGTCACGGATCTGCTTGACTCGATTTCGCCCAACGTTCGCCAAATCAAAACAAACTTCCACTCTTTACGTTGACTTATCCACCGGAAGGTCGACAATTCGAGAAGCCAAAAGCGCATACTATAAAAAAAATAAAAATTGAAAACCCGTTCAATAAACAACGTGGCCCGTTTCCGCGAACGTGAGGGCCTGCAGAAGCTTTACGACCACTTGACAACTCGGAGGTAGAGGTACGTGTGGCACGGTTTGAGCACATACCCTTGGTACCCATCTACCTCGGTACATGTCGCATCAACGGCGCCGGAGAAACAAAGAGCATACCTGGCATGGATCTGTACCTAAGCGTGCACAGTTGTATACCGTTTAATACGCCGTTGGTTGTTAGATTAACAATGCAGCTGCCCTCCTCGTATCGCCTCGGTATCTGGACTACCTATACCTACTATATAACCAACTCCTCCACCAACGGCTGGGTATATCTACTCCACATTCACAGAGGTGCACAACGACCTCGGTATGAAGGTACTCGAGGAGGAGTTCACCAGGATTGTAATGTGCTCTCTCTCCCTCTCTCTCTCTCTACCATTCTCTCACGCTTCCTATTATACTCTCGACAAATCTAATTAACAAAGTCATTTACTTATCTAAGTGGATTTCGTATAGTTTGTTCCCATCCCCCATCCCCTTCTACCTATCCACCTCTTTCCTTCTATACTCTTATTGTGTATACACTCTATGGCCTCTCTGCACCCTCGGATTAGACTCTGAGACTGGATATTCGTTCACATTCTATTTATAAACACTTCGTCTAACTCGGAGTTGAGTTTAGTTGGGTTAAAGTACCTGATGATCAGTTTCGATGTAAGGAAAGACTGAATGTCACCGTGATCAAATTTTGTACTCTTGTTTAGGTTGATGAAAAACGGTGACTCTGATGGAGGAAGTAAAATGTGAAAATTCGATTCCGAAATATAGACTAAAAATTTTGAATTCATAGTTATTATAGACATTTTTGTCTTTTCTGAGGTGGAACGACTCGGACGATAATCGAATGAAACACAAACGGTATCGAAGGATATGGAACGGCAATTGTGACGGTGTATCAAAGCTCGGGTATTAAGGTCCGAGATCCGGAATCTGTTAGAAGTGATACATCGAGTTGCTTAATGAGGCTGTAAATATCACAGCTAATTTTTAGTATATCGATTAAAACGCATGTAACAAGTTATAACAGTATAAATTTGAGTTAGATCATCGTTAGTTTCTCAGTTTTTAAAATATCGTTCCGAAGCTTGATTTCGACTTTCAGATCGATTCACCGACAAAGTTTCTCGTGTATCCTTGCTTCGATTATAAAAACTCCGTTTCATATTCTCTTACACGACACATCCAAGCACTGTCATTGAGTAAATTTACACTTTGTTTAGATCAAATAATAATTGTTAACAATCAATTGAATTATCGCTATACGATTGTGAGCGGTTACCGTTTCGATCAACTAATGATTCACATGGGAAGAACAAGAAGAACAAGAAGATAAAGAAGAAAAAAGAAAGTGAAAAGGCCCACAGCGGGATAAAATTCATAATTCATCGCATGATCGAGGATTTTGCGAAGCAGCTGAAGGGAGAAAGATATAGATATTATAGAGACAAAGAGAGAGAGAGAGAGAAAGTACATTTATTTGATCCTGGAGTGTAACTCCCTAAAGATCACAGGCATAACTTACAATAAATCAACGATAACCTGAGACTAATTATTTCTAATAATAATAGAGGAAAAACAGAAGCTGAATCAGGATAAAAAAAAACAAAAAAGTAAGCGATAGCAAAGTCAAAATAACATAGCGAGCGGAGACTTGACAGGAAGAAAATAATACTAATCAAAAGTAAAGACAGAAATAATAGAATAATAATTATAAACCCATAAAAAGACAAAAAGAGAGAGAGAAACGGGTTTATTATAAGTCCTGGGACGCTACGATTCCCTAAGGACTATGCAACAAGTACACGTAAGAATGATAAACAAAACAAGAGTAGAAAAAAAGAAAAAAAAAATAATAAGAAAAAAGAAACGTACCAAAACATAGGATACATCGATAAAACTAAACATAAAAATAAAAATAAAGGTTAGTTGCCAGGATAAAAATTTAAAAAATTAAAATAAGATATTGAAAAAGTACAAAAATACAAAATACAAAAGTGATACAATCCCAAATGTTCAAACATACAGCTATAACTACAGGTATACTCCGCATGTGAAGCTTGCTTAAAATTTAATTTTTGAGTTTTGAGAGAGAGAGAGAGAGTGAGTGACTTTTCGCCATGTATACTGTCGAAGGGTAAGTAATTCACTCGGTTCGTGGCTGCGCGACTCACAGAGAGGCTTTGCAGTGTGCGTAGGCGTTTACAGGCTTATCGGCATCGCGTTCGCAGGCCCGAAACACACTGGCTGCGGTGTTACTCCTCGCGAACACATGAATTATGCGTAGAACGCGTGTCTCTGCCACACCCCCCGAGCACGACGGCCGACGTCTATCTGCCCCCCTACACGCCGCCCTTTCTTCAACCCCTCGACTCTATTTTGACACGGGGGCGGGGGCGCCGCCAACGCCGCGGGGCGAATATTGTACCCTCAAACTTTGTGTCATACGTATATATGTATAGATGTACAGAGATGTGCGCGTATTCGTCTGTTACAGATATAAGTACGTATGAGCGCACAATTACTGTGTACTAGACTGGGCCAAAAAAAACGAAGAATTTTTTTTTTTTAATGGTACTGCAAAAACATTGTTCATTACGACAAATGAAAATTGTCCTGAAAGTTTGAGCCCTTGATATTAATATTAAGGGGTGTATCGTTACAGCTATTGATTTTTTAACAGTTACCGCATTTTTTTACCCAAAATCCGTCAATTATCAATCTGAAAAATTTTATCAATCCATATTTTTGAAGGAAATTAAATTTCCTACAAAAAAGCTCTCTTACTAAATTGACGTAGATCGAGCCGTTTCCTTGTAATCGTGACTTAAACATTGATTTGTTTTTTCAAATTTTTGTTTGAATTTTTGATTCTTGTAATTACCAGAAAAATCAATATTTTCATAGATCAAACCATTATTTTTGTGGGAAATTTGATGCTCTACAAAAAAGGTCTCTTAACATTTTTCATGAAATTCACTCCTTTAAAAGTTATTCGACATTGAAATTGTTTTCAAAAGTAATTTCAATGTCGAATAACTTTTAAATGGAGCTGACTTTTCTCTTTCGAAATTTCTCTCTCTCTCTCCCTCTCTCTCGCTAAAAAAAAAAAATGCATATACAGAATCTGGTGTTCTTCCGTCGCTCAAGATAAACTTCAAAATCGGTAAAAATTCGTCAAAACAGCATCCTGTATTCCAAAAAACGTCATGGATGATCAATAATTGAATCTCTCGCAGAGTTGAAAAAAAAATTTGGGTTCATACACTATTTGAACAAACCCCGTGACTAATAAATCCGGAGCTATTCTTAACCTGAAAGGTTATAAAACGAGGGTGGTAAAGGGGTGGGAATATATTTTCCCTGCGGCACCTGAAACGGCGGTATGTATTATACCTTATACATTGACGTTCGCAGGTGCAGGTTTAACCGCAGACTTACAAGTTGACCAGTTTTCTGCGTATCCAGTACCAGAGGTGCGCGTGAGCCTTCGCCGGGGGTTGACGATGGTTTACTGGTGGTGGAAGGGGGTTGAGTTTTTATAATATACGCGACGCGTGCATGATCTTGTACACCGCGTCGTAAATAATCTGGAAACATGAATATCAAAACGCGGGGCGGGTCGTCGACGTCGTCGTCGTCATCGTGTGGCGGCGTTTTCCACTTGCCCCGGTGGCAGGTATTACAGGCAAAGGCTGAGCTGCAGAGGTCCGAGTAACGCGCGTGTGTGCGTTTCGGACGCGTGCAAACACAACCCTCAAAGCCAACACCAAACTGCCACTCGCACCATTTTCACTCCCGTATGCGTGCAGAGTCCGTGTTTCTGGGGGTAATTAGGGCTTGTTTTTAAATTTACCGTGTACGACCTCCATTTTAATTTGTAATCCTCCGTCGTGTACGTGCGTACGTACGTGCTTATACATGTACACGTATACGATATGTATATATATATATATGTATATATAATATATATATATATTAGACCGTGAAACCGACCACCGAGTCTATACTGATTTCTCAACCCAAGCTTGCACGACCACGACACGACCATCGAATAACAGGGTGTTGCGCGAACCGGATCGTGCGAGTATAAGAAACACCGACAACGGTTTGGTTCCTCTAATTTTTTCCACGATAGGCTGTTGACTCCAGCAATTCAAGCAGGCTACCTACTTGTGATTACAGTGGCTCAGAAATCGAATGAATTCGTTTGAAATCATGTAGCATTAGCTTGAAATCTGGTTGGAAATAATTGGAATCGGTTGAAACTACTTAGAAATCGTTTAAAACTGTCCGTAATCATTTAAAATCGCTTAAAATTATCCAGAAATTGTTTGAAACTTCGCGAAATCTGTTTGAAACCGTCTGTCGTAATTCTTCATCGATTTGAAACTACTCGAAACCACTTTTAAATGCTTTGAAACTTCTCGAAAACTGTTTGAAACCGTCTGTCGTAATTCTTCATCGAGTTGAAACCACTCCAAACCACTTTAAAATGGTTTGAAACTTCTCGAAATCTGTTTGAAACCGTCTGTCGTAATTCTTCATCTAGTTGAAACCACTCTAAACCACTTCAAAATGGGTCGAAACTTCTATAAATCTGTTTGGAAAGGTCTGTCGTAATTCTTCAATGACTTAAAACCACTTTGAAATCGTTTAAAACATGTTTAAATGAGTTTGAAACTGTCCGTAATAATTTTAGAACCGGCCAGAACTATTTAAAATCGATTTTAAATTGTTCAAAACATTTCGAAATCAGTTTAAAACTGTTTGGAATCATTTTGAAATCTTTGTAAACGATTGAAGTCATTTATGCCGTGAACCGTAAGTGAATGGTCTTTGGCTTTTCGACTGATTCTTGTTTCTTTTTTGGTTCTCTATATTTCACCTCTACCGATGTTTTTGCAACTTCACTATTCGTTCATTAGCTGTAAGTCTAACAGAGAATGAAAAAACTTTTTCTCTCGATCGTTTCTCCTAGTTTCTTAATATCTTGCTCATTGCAGACCACTCGCTGTGCCGTACGATCAACCGACTTTTTGCGAAGGCTGAATTTTTCTTTTACTTTCTTTCTTACTTCGGTTTTTTTTTTTTGTTTCTCTCTACTCCTTCGTGGGAAAAAATAACCCGGGTAACAGATGCAAATGTGTCGTGATTGGAAGCAATGAAGCAATACGTCGGAGCTACCTGTACGTCGACTGTACAGGGTTTCCTTCTCTTCGGTACAGGCACAGGGTGTGTAAGGTATATGCCATAAAATATTATATCCGCACACCCACGCACCGCTCACTACGTTCATGAGCAGGAGAAAATATTACTCTGCGTGCATGCGAAAGCCTAGTCAAAATTAGGTGTTGAGATAATAACACGGGTTTGTCAAAGTGCAGATTTTTCATTTTTCTTTTTTTTCTTCTTCTTTCACTAATTATAATTTTTTTTTTTTGATTTTAAAGCACTAACTTGGCACGACTGAGGTCGTAACGCTAATCCTTTCTCACCGCGAAAATAGCATTGTATGTTCAGGTATATTATAAGGCGTATGGTTATATTCCCATAATATTACACACGTGAAAAAGTTCCGCGCGTTCGTAAATCGACTTTATTATACATACGCGTATGTGTTTTATACATGTATATTGTATACAGCAGAGAGAATTAATATGTCACAACACGCTCGGTGTATTTTTTTCCTCTCCTTTTCCCTAGAGCTCGTATAGTGTAATAACGCGAATACATGCATACGAACATGTACAAACACGTACGGGTATAACGTACAGGCAAAACACAGACGTGGAAGAATGATTATGTTTCATATTTCAGTGAAAAACCTGGGCGGGTTAAAAGCGGGGCGAACGCGCGGTTTCTTACTAATTTATTTATACCCTAAAAGGGTCATTGTTTGCCATTTTGATAGGCCAAGTCACGCAGAATAATCGTCGTTATTCATATTCACTGTGCAGTGCGGAGAAGAGAGAGAAAGAGAGAGAGAGAGAGAAAGAGGAAGAAAGAAACGGTAATAATGAAATAGGAGGAAGGAGTAACGAGGAAAGGCATGCGATCCTCCAACTATTATACGATTCATGCCGACTCGCACTGTCATCGGACAGTCACAGTCAGATTTACCACAATCAGTGTCTATTTTGACAAACCATCCAACGTGCAATAACCATTTCCCTAAGAGAACTCAATCTTTTCGGGTTAATGCAATTCGAACGATTGCTTTTCAGAGAAGAATCTGCATCTATGAGTCGATAAAATTTATGGAAATCGGTAAGGTCTCGGTTGTAAAATCATGAACAATGAATGGGTGCGAGATCGAGATGGGTGATTTGAATTCCCGCGGTGTGAACGAGACGCGAAACGATCCCATGATCCTCGAACCGTTTTCACCTTGGCGGTCAAAGGTCGGGGGCAGGTTTTCACCTTAGCTCAAACGGTGTAACCTGATACGAACGAAATGAAACGAGGGACTGGAACGAGGAGCACTTTCTGCAGCTAAAACAAAAGCCTAGGGACCAAGAAGAAGAAGAAGAAGAAGAAGCAAAAGAGGTGGTGGGAGGCCGAGGGGATCGCGAGGGTACAAGAAAAATAGAAGATCATGGGAGCGAGATGAGTAAGTCGTTCGGACAAGTGATCCCGTCACTTTACGTTTTCCTGGCCACGTCTCGGACGCTAGAGTAGTTTCAACTCGGCACTCGCCGAAAGCGATGAAGGTGCAACCATGTAGGTGGCACCTTGAACACGACCAAGGAATGTACATCCTAGCTCGAATAAACCTGCGGAGTCGGTTTACCTGTCGGCCCTTTAGGCCCGCCTTCGGCTGACACAAACCGGTGATCGCTACTATGTAGCAGGTTGTGATATACCCACCGATATCCTTCCGCGACATGCCCTCGCAAGTAGGTATCGTCTTTCCGACTCGCCAGATCCCACAAGGATAACAAGTGTATACATATCTTACAACCTGCCCCAATTGTTCTTCAGCTACCAGAAGAACTCTTTTCCACTACCCACATTGTTTTGTTTGCCAGTTCGCTCAAGGAGGTTATACGTTTAACAGTTGGGAGCGAAGTTGCGATGAAAGGGTACTCGAATGATTTGAATGTTGTTTGAAGTCACGGGTATTGAATCGAAATGACTGACGTTCTTGAAAGTTATTGCCAAGTATACTTGAAATCATATGATAGTTTGCTGAAAAAGTCGCCTGCCAAGTGTTGGAAGTCACGAAAATGGTTGTCTTGAGTCTTGCTATAAGCATCAGATCGTTTCGATCCAGTAACATCAATTTCGAGTGATCTTTACATCGATTTCCACCTTATTGCGAGCTTCCGTTGTTTTCTAATGATTCTTCAACATTGTAACCTATCCACCATGATCTGTTGTAACTTTTTGTGATTCTATTTCAACGTAAAAAAATCCTTGGAAACCATATAGAACTCTAGGAAAACATTGGAAATCAATGAAAATCACTCGACAAGTTATCACTCGAAATCCAAGTCAATGAATTGCAATCATTGATTCGATCTCCAAGCGAATGGCTCTTCTGTTTTCCTTCCATTGGTTTTGTGCGAGCATTGATTCTCCCCCGTTTTTGATTTTCCTCTCCCCCTCTCTTATCGTCAGTCAAGTTTTCCGAAGGCGATCTTTGAATCTGTCTATTAAAAGCCACCGACCGATGTTTCCCGGGTTTGAGGCTCGAGCGCCGGTGCATTTGATACAGAAACTACGGCAAATTCATCCCAGGCAGAAGTCCATTACCCTGGGCAAAGGCAACCGAGCGTAGATTTGGGGGAAATCCGGTTAAGTGCAGACCACTCCGGGCATGGCGTCTTAAATTGCGAGTGCGAAACCCCCGACTTTGATCGATAACCATGCGGAGAGGACGTGTGGCCTTCTGGCCCTTCGACATCGCGGACATTCGACCGTCCGATTTTCGTTCCGAGTCCGGAGTTCGAAGCATTGCGTCGAAATTTGATCATGTGCCCAGGTTCGCGATCCCATCGAAAAGAATCCGTCGCCTTCAGGCCGCAAGACTCGATCTCGAAGAAACATTATTTCAATTTGTTCGAATTGGAATGGTATCATGCAGAATCGACGCTGCATCTCGAATGCGATCGATCCTTGAACTCTGCTCTCTCGAATCACCCCGTCATTCCCAGCTACTCACCCTGTGCAGAAAACCCGAAGTGTTTGACTGCGGGAAAAGCCATTTAGAATTTCCATCAAGGACCGGTACGGCTCCGTTCACCAGAACGTATTCCTGAAGTCGAAGCGAGTCGAGTTGCGGCTACATAAGGTATACGAGGTAAGGTGATGTCTTGCTGAAATATAGGTCGCGTATACTCCAGGTTCGAAGTATGGTAGATGCAGCGGGTAATTCCATTGCATCTCGATGCAGGACCCAATAATGGTTCTACACTTCGCGCACTCTTGTTATATCTGCCACTCGAATACCTAATTACGCTTTCCGTTAAGTGGGTATCGACTCTGGTCTTTGTGTATTTCCCGTTTCACGATACAAGGTCTAGGAAATCACAGTGGGAATAGATGGATACACGATTTCAGCGATCTCAGTCAATTAACAGTTTGATTCACTGAAAATGGATACGAAGTTATGCGGGCCATGCAATTATTTCAATCATCGATGTTTGGTTATTTGTTGTTGGGGTGGAGCTGGCCACGAGAGCCAACCGCTTTCCAGGGACGAATTAGGATCAAAAGCACAAACATGTCTATTCCATTTCTTCACAAATCCGTGTAGAAACACTGTACAGGTTAAAAATCTTATAAAAAATTTAGGTAATCAGTTTCAGTTGTCTACTTGATATTCCGATTGTTTGCATTACGAAATTTTCGATAAGTTAATCGGTAGTAATTTTTAAACATTGAAAAATTCCCGAATCATGGATACGTGTGAAAGTCAGGGTGGACGATGTCGTCCATGTTTGCCAGCAGAGGGTTTAATACGAAAACAGATTGTCTTTTCATCGGATAGAAATTCCATTTCCGTGCTTGCAGTGAAGAGACGCAATTTACCACAGTCTGCTCGGATTTGAGCTTGTTAACGAAATTCGTAAAAAGTCCACTGCTCATGCAGACACAACAGGTATAAGGTTTCCTCCATACACAGGATTCACTTAATTGTTTGAACAACTTCCAGAGTGCAGGTAGCAGGCAGCAAATGTGGAAGTTTTTCTCGGGGAGCAATTCATACTGCTTCCATGCACGAAATTCTGTAGCTCAAATATCTCTTGAATTCGAATGAGAAAATGCTCAACACACGTGCCACTTTATCCATTGAAAGAATATCTAAACTACTGTTAATGGTTCTTCGCGCAATTATTTCGCAGAAGATCCCAGCACGATAAAAACGTCTCAAATATTTATCGTGAAAGGCATGGGAGTACGTATCACGTTACGCGAAAAATTTCTTCGCATTTTTTGCCCATTACAACTTGGAAAGTTGTTCAAACAATTTCAGTGGATTCTGCAAATAGAAAGAACCTTGTACATGTTATATTTACCTCTGTATCGAGTTGCTCACGATTTTAGCACAAATTGAAATTTCCGTCCGACGGGATAAGTTTTTTTCTAGGTGTACGACAACACGATTGTTTTTTTTTTCTTATTTCTCACCAAACACGCGACGTCTTTATTCAAAAACAAACTTTTTGGGACAAACGAGAAAATCGATCGATCGGCCCGCATGTTGAACCTAGTCCAAGTTAACCTCGGCCCTTGAGCCGTCCCGTTAATTGGGGGTGGATCAAAATGATCAGGTATGTGCGATGATCGGGCAGCCCCAGAGAACACTAGAAATTCAATCGACACGTGAATATCTCCGGGAAGCCGTGAATTGGCGGTTTGATCGGAACGCAATCGAGTTGAGTACCCGATGATAATTGCCGGAATCTCTTCTTCGACTTCTCTTTGGGGGGTGGTTAAATCGCGGACGCCATCGGCGGGGAAAGAGAGGAACGGAAATGAAATGCGGGGCGTTGGGGTAACGCTACGGTCGTTAGCGGACCACGTTAGTCGTTAGATGTGGCCAAGGTTCCGCGCAACTTGCTTGCTAATTAATTATTTCGAAATTTTGCGGTAGCGCGAGCTTAATCAGTCAACCAAGTCATTAGAGGGCGGTTGGGGTGCGAGGAAAAGCTCCGACCATGTTCCGGACCGGAAATAGGCGAGGAGTTCGATTTTGAAAAAGCTCAACGCCTTTGTGCACGCCTCTCGAAAGCTCGCTCAGATTTGTCAAAACTTTTTCCAGAAACGACGCTTGCGTCCTGCCAACTTTCGCTCACTTTGCGTACGTATTTACGTATGTATGTATTTAGGGTGTATCATGGCTGCTTTCCACCCTCCGCTCAGCCGCTTTCACCGCGGCTTAATTGGTTCTCTGCTAATGCAACGCTACCCTGTATAACCAACGCTTCTCTTACGTCTACCCGAGACGGTAAAATATTTGACAAGTCATAACCAACCACCCACTCGGTATCCTCTTTGTCCTGCAAAAGCACCGCGAAGAAGGTGCGAGAAGAAACATGAAACTAATGTCGGCGAGAGTGTACTTCTGTGTCTCTTTGAGAGTGGGCCGTACACGCCCTTAGTTGCCTGATTCCAACCGAAAGACAACCTTATAACTTTCGTCTTTTAACCCCAGAGGCTGAAGGCCCTTTTTCACTAGTCACGACGGGTGGGGAAGAAAAGAATCACTCGATTTAAGGGGATCAGCGTATGGATTAAATCTGACAAATTGGGAATATACACTTCTTGAGAAACCTGGTAGACATTTTTCAAGCTTACGGGAAACTACTTGCACTGATTCACGCGTCGAGAAACGCAGCGTGATAACTTTCGCACATTATCATTTAATTGCGACGAATTACTTTGAGGCCATTAATTTATACGAGTCAAGTACATGTCAGCGGACGGAGTAAATGAGTCTGTTTACTTTCCTAGAAATCCATTACAATATTGTATTCACTTCATTCCTTGCTACGAGTAATTGTTTGCTTTCATAAACTTGTCGCAGACATTTCGATGGATGTAAATATTTTTTGCCACTCAAGGCCAAACAAACGATCCACCCGAGTGAAACGGAGTTTTATTTACTGAATTCTCAAAGGGGTATTCAATTTCAGGCGTAAACAAATAGCACTGTCGAAGAAACGTTTAGTCTAGATGAATCGACGGCTGTTGAAGGTCACCGAGAACGCTTATCACATAAATCAAGCAGAAACTGAATGTACATGAATCTGTTGATTACCTCTAGGCTTCAGTGATCCAGATTCTTGAGCCTCCGCAACCAGATCCCCGGTCAAAGAGATGCGATTCACATTCACTGAACAATCACTACACACGGTCGTAAGAGAATACCGGAGATGAACAGTGGCTCGATTTTAAGGGGAGCCCAATGTTTGCTTAGCAATGAAACGAGTATTAAGGTTCTCTAAGCGTCGCTATTTAAAATACACACTGTAAACAAGACCTTTGAATAATCAAGAGAGACTCTTTGTTGTACCGTTGGGTGTTTCTCGCCCGATCCAAACACGGTAAGAGAAGTGTGACAAGCCTTGATAACCACTCGAAGAATCAATGGAAAGTAGCCACAGATTCGATACCCGGGATTCGATCTACTCAAGGATATACCGACACTATGGAGGGTAAAGGTAAAAAGAAGTATTTTAGTTTAGTTTTCAACTGAAAAAGTGTCCATCAAAAAGCGACAAGTAGTGGTTCAAAGGGTCATCAGGATGGTGCTAACAAGCAATCAGGGTTCAATCTAAACTTGTGGCGGTTGTAGATGAAATGAAGTGTGTCAAAGGAAATTAGCAAAGTATAGCAGAAGTTGTAATGACTAGATTAGTTGATAAAAGTGCCATAAGTGCATGGTCAACTGCTAACGTAGTTGAATGAAGGTATGTATACTCAATAAAACCTGAAAACTTTTTCTACAGCAACGTCATTTTAATCGTACTCTATTTAATAGACACTTTCTATGTACGGAGATAGTCCTCCTTACCTTTATCCCCCCTAATCGTCACTATATCGAGAACTTCGCGACGCGCGTTCGTCACGGGCACGATATCAACACACACTGAACCGATCCGAGCTCTGAGAACGTGATGTAAACATTGGTAGAGTGCGCGTCTTGTTTGGGTACCAATATATCGATTCGATATCGCGACTTCGAGGCATCGGTAAACGCTTCTCGCCGCGTCTTTCCCCTTCCAAAGGACCCCGCAAAATCCTCATGGAAATTGGCTGGATTTTCAGTATGTTATATATGTATATAGTAAATATCCTCCCGACCAAAATTTTTCATGGACACAAGTACCAAAAAAGCAGTAGTTTCCGAGATACAGGCTTCAAAAGAAAGGTGTCCAGTATTTTTGATATCTATGAATTTCGTGATTTGCACGAATTACAAGGCTCCAAAGCGACTTGAAATCAAATAATTTACTAAAAAATCTTCACGGCTAATTTTCAAAGATGGACAGAAAACTGCGATTGATTCCATCGATGCATTGATTCCGTCCATGAATTCGCTGGTTTACCGAAAGGAGGTGCAACGTCAGATTTTGCGTGCAATAAACGACTTGTGTTGTTTTTTACGCGTATGCGGATTCTCTGCGAATCTGCTGTACAGTTTTTGATCGATATACTCGATTTCAAGTTCCCCTTGACGTTTGTTAATTGGTAAAAATCGCCTGATCCATAGATAGCCAAAAAATCCGTACGCCCCCTTTCCAAAGTCTACATCTCGGAAGCTACTGACTTTCGTGACTTGTGTCCGTGAGAACTTTCGACCGGGAGTATTTGTGCTACAGCATATTAAAACTCCAGCGACTTCACCGGAAGCCAATTTCCATAAGAATCCTGTGGGGTCCTTTCGGGCAAACCCTGGAGATGTTCAAAAGCAAAAGGACCTCGCAGTCGAATGTTCGCAAGCGGTTTGCGGCTCAGCAAAAATCTATGTACCAACCTACTCTGAAGCGAGCCGAGTTCAGGGGGCGGACAAGGGCATTGTCTGGGAATATCTGTCCGGGCCATAGAGTTCGGAGGCGAGAGGTTATATCTCCCTCGTCCAGAGGTTCCGATGAATTAATTCGTTGGTTCGTTCATCGGTTATGACGCGTTCGCCCTGGCCCTAGGAGTAACGGCATTCCGATCTCGTACTGTTCACCCTTCGTCTGGTGTGCATGGAGGGATATGAATTCTGCCCTTTTGATGGCCCTGTTTAAACAGAGGGACTATCCGTTCGTGGGGATAGACGCGGATATTTCTATATAAAGGATAGGCACGACGGGACTCCTCGCCACTAATCAAGATTCACATTATCGCGGACTTCCGTGAATTGCCCTTCGCTAAGGCGAACAACGAGCCGCGGTGAACGGCGAACAGTGAGCAGCAATCCACCCCCCGTTCTCTCTCTCTCCTTTCTTTGCCACAATAGAAATCCCCCCACCATTTTCGGCTCTTCGCGAGGATCCTTGGGGATGCTAGAGCCAAGGGGTGGAGATCGGCTGCTGCAGATTCATCTCGAGATCCCCAATATACACAGTGAGAATGGGACAGAAATTAAAGCAGAAGCGGAAGATAAAAGACAAAAGAGAGGAACGCTTCCAGCGTCTGTATTACCCTCCTGTCGACGAATTGAATGATTTTCTCCTTTGTAAAGGAAAGATGAGACTCGAAGAAGAATTTTGAAGATCAAAATAATAATATATCCCTCAATTTCGGGGAAAAATTCTTTGCAGACTTTTGCCAAAAATCTTATGGTCCTCGTGCCTGAAGAGCGGATTTCGCCTATTTTCAACCCACTTCGTCCCGGGCTTGTGGAGTCAAATTTACCCTCCAGTTTCGACAGGGATTTTTATGCCATCAGACATCCTCGGGCCGCCGATGTTCCATAAAAGTGACTATAAGCATTCGTCGAGCCACTTTGGAAGCGTGGCACTGAACGGAGCTGAGGAACGAAAAGGAAGACAAAAAAAAAAAACGAAACTCTCATCAATAAACTGTGACAGATTTATTGGATACACTTCTGATACCATCAACCTCGCATCATTTCAGCCATACGGTAAATCTCTGAGCAAGAGAAAAAGAAGATTCCTTGCGAGCGGAAAAATTTGTTGAAGATATACTGAAAAAAAAAATCGTAAAATACTTATTTGTTTTGAAGTTTTTTTACATACCATCAAAATGATCACTTCTCGGATGTTTTTCTCAGTGGGTCTCGTCTCAAGTTTGCGAAGCGTAAAAAGATTCGTGATGAAAATTGTTCGCATTTAGAATCCGTATTCCGTCTTAGGGCGATGTGGATGGTAATTTCGGTCCCGTTCACGATGCAATTCTGTGTTTATTGCACTTGATCGATAGTCCGCAGGTCGAATTCATAGCCCGAAGGAGATTGAGCCGTTTCGCGTAGCAGGGCAAACTTCGCCGTCGTCTAGCCGGATGAGAGAATCTCGTAAATGTCGGTACTGGGCATACAGAGACCTGGGATCAATCTATAACGGAGACAGGTGACGTCACTGAGACAACCGAGGGAGGGTAAATTCGCGCTCGTAAAACCGACGCTTACAATTAACAGGGTCACAATCGTACGAGGAAAAATGTGTAATCTAGGTAACTACAGACATATAGGCACGTAAACCGCAGTAGTAGGAAAAGTATATACTGGACGAAGACTGGATGAAAAGGAAGAGACGGAAATGCGTGTGCGACGACGTGCCGGGACCTTGATTGATTGTCAGGAAAGTTGTTTCGAGGGATGATTTCTTCCTTCCCACGCTCATCGCTACGCAGAGATGATTCTTTCATTCTTTACGGAAGCGGGAAATGGATACGTGTAAAGGCGTACCTGTAACGGGGTGGAAAAGTTTCAGTCTGACGTTGCTCTGACAGAAGAGATGAAGACGAAAAAGACGGTGAGGTGAAATGGGGGATGAAGAGAGAGGGAATACGACATATCTCACAATCGGGAGACAGTCAAAGCTCTCTACCTTCGCTCGTGTGATTTATTATTTTTTCCATGCTTCCGGATATATCCAGGTTCCTCTGCTCTTTGTCTTTTGTCCTTATTCCCTCCCGTTCTTTTCTATGATGTACACCTATATACGTCCGGATATACGGAACGTGGCTGTCGGTGTTGATTAAAAATCGGAATCCCCAATCAGTGCGCGGACTCGGTAAACGCGAAGAAGTCAATTTGAGGGTAATAAAAATGCAAAACAGTTCCCGTAGCTACGGGGGAGCTTCGAGCGATTGACGTAGAGCCTTAAACCTTCGCGATATAATGTATACACGCCTCCACTTTGCCCAGTGTTTGGCACTTTGGTATACGCGTAGTTGTGCATATAATTGACGAGCTAACTCAAACACACACACACACACACACACACACACACATACACTCCCAGACACGCACATCACAAATATATTCACACCAGATAATCCCTCCCAAGTTTCTCGACCCGAGTCTCGCGCTCGTTCTACGATTTTGAATATTTCTTAATCGTCCGAACACGACGATAGTGATATATAATGGAATGGCTTTCTCTTTTCAGGAAAAAAATACGTTCCCGAAATCGACGACCATATGCCTATTTCATCCAGCTCATGTCCTTAGCTGTATGAATAATACGAGTCCAAGGAAGAGGAAGAAAAGGTTTTTCCAATGAAAATAAACATTTCCGCTGCTTCGGCAGAGGGTGGATGACACGTGACTGTAACGTGTATGTCGTGTTAACTTGGCACACAAAGGGTCTGTATAGATATGAGATAGGAATCAGCGTATGAATAAGTTTGTAATAAAGGGATCGATGAGATGCATTCCAAGATAGTCGGGAGGGAGGAAATTCCGCAAGTTGTACCGAACGGGTCTCTTTCGCTCTCTCTCACACACCGACATACTTACGGCACACTGAACAGATATGGCAACGGTGATGTAACACAAAATTGAAATTGCTTTACCTTGGCTCCTACATTTACTCGGATGAAAAGCACTCTGTGTCGAGGACAGCGGAGGCACCGCCACCCCTGCAGAAGTAACTTTACCACTTTCGTCAAGCTCCGCTCCTCGTGCCCCTGCCACCATGGTACACCTAGGCTGTCGGAATTCCTCATGCTCGTATTTAGCGATCCCCGAGCGACTTGGAAGGGTACCAAGAAATCCATTCCCCTTCAAGAATTCGCGTTTTTTCCACCAGTAGCTCGATTCCGAGTATAGTATTTTGAATTTTCATTCCGGGCCGCTGCCAAAGTCGAGTGCTTTGCTTCATCTCAGACTCAGCGATGCAGCGGAAGCTTCCTGAACATGCGATACTCTTAGGTGAAACTTTAAACCCGTCCGTATTCAAGTCATTGTGAATTTTTGCCAAAAGAACAAACTCGGAAAAGCAGCGGTTGGTATGGAAACAATTTGAGACGTGTGTCTTCTCCTGCTCAAGAAGTGCAGGAGAAACAATTTCCTCAACTTGCGAGCTCTTGGGCAAAATTTTAACCCCGCCCGTATTCAAATCACTCTGAATTTTCGCCAAAAGAACAGACTCAGAAAAGCATCGGTTGGGATTGAAATAATTTGAGAAGTGTGTCTTCTCCAGCTGAAGAAGTACAGGAGAAACAGTTGCCTCAATTTGCGATGTTCTAGGGCAAAATTTTAACCCCATCCGTATTCAAGTGATTGTGAATTTCTGAAAAAAGAACAGTCTTGGAAAAGCAATGGTTGGGGTAGAAAGAACTTTTTACTTGTGTTGTCTCAAGCCGAAGAAAATTCTGCCCGGGAATGGATGCCTCTGCAGGGTCGTTGACTCTCGGCGAGAATAGGCTATGCTTCTATCTTCCAGCTATTCAATTATATTGCACTCGAACCCTTGGCAGTCAACCCTCGCGACGAGACACTCGATCCAGGATGGGATGGGACAGGGTCACATATGGCTCGCCTCGAACGCGTTCACGCAGCGTCGTTTTCCCGCAGATACACCCTGGATGGGAGCCCACAATACTTCCATGGCAACTGGTAGTATTAACATTTCC
This sequence comes from Neodiprion pinetum, assembly GCF_021155775.2. Classification (NCBI taxonomy): domain Eukaryota; kingdom Metazoa; phylum Arthropoda; class Insecta; order Hymenoptera; family Diprionidae; genus Neodiprion; species Neodiprion pinetum. The sequence goes on along the minus strand of NC_060236.1, from coordinate 32,379,398 downwards.
ATCAAATTCTTCCATGTCATAAAACAATTCTCTCCTTTCCATATTCCTGATCATCCTTCTGCGTTTTTGCCCCTCGCACTCTGTATCTCTTTCTCCTCCTCCTCCTCTCTCTTTTTCTCTCGTTCCTTCTCTCTCTATTCGTCGCTTTGGCTCCACTATCTCGTGCTGTTCTAGTCGTACAGAAAAAGCCAATAAGCCAGATAGACCGGAGTCTTCGACCTGCACACACAAACTCGTTGTACCTAATCGTTTGGAGTGCAGGCGAGAGACATTCTGTTCGCATTTATTCCTCCTCGATCCCGTGTATACCCTGTGTATCGTTCTTTTCCCTCTTTTTCCCACCTCCCCCTTGTTTCGCTTTCGCTTGCTTCCCTCTCTGTTTTACTCTTCGCCCTGAATTCCCCCAGGATCAGGTATTTCGACGCCGTTCGATCCGCCAAGCTGTCTAGACCAGCGATGGATCGATCAATCCGTTATTTCATTACCCTCGAACCTGTTATGCGCCTGGCTACTGCAGCTTCTTAGTATAATTGCAACCCCATCTGCGTTACTTTCACACCCCTCAGGCTCGAACGCTTTTCGACCAATTTGATTAGAATTTCGCCTAGTCAACAGGCGAAAAATTTTATTGATGAACCTCATTTATCCCACTGTCGAAAGTCCCTCCTGGGAAACCGCGAGGGGTTGAGTTATCAGGCACTACACGTTCTTCTTCAGAGTTCATGAAAGTTAACAGTTTTACGCATAACTTACCGTAATAATAAATAAAAATTTCACTTTTATCGTCAATGCTTACATTCAATTAAACTTATCAAAATTAACCTTCATCAATTTGTCAGGTTCGAAAATCCCTTGAGTTGAATTACAGCATCGCTATTTTCATTAATTGTTCCGTTGAGCTTGCAATGTTTGGTTGTCCACTGACGAGAAACTTCTATTCCGAAACTAATGTCTCCAATTTCGCACACCACGGGCTTCAGACCATGAATAATGAGGTGTGTCAGTCTCAAAAAAATGATTACTGCTTTATAATGAATAGTAAAAATTCTGAGCGTTACATATTGTAACGAAAAATGTTATTATTAGAAAACGAATAAATTGTGACTTATTGTCGGCCATTTAAACTGTTTAAAAGTAACCAACTGCAACTGCCCTAACCTCAAAAATGTTCACAGTTGTCGATGGCAGTTGTGCTCAATTCACAACCGTCAAAATTTTTGAGGTTAGGGCAGTTGCAGTTGGTCACCTTGGTAAATAGTTGCTCTCAGATTGCAGCACATGCGCATAAAATTTTAACAGATGTTGGTATTCACTCTGTACATAATATTTCAAGGAGTGTAAACAACGTAGTAAAATGGTAAGAGATGCATCGGGGTCGAATATACCTACAAGAAAAAAAATTCATCCTGCGTCGAACGTAACCGTTAAAGGACGGGAGAAAAATATAAGCTCCAGTTTGAGTAGTCCGCGAGGCGAATGAGCCGTGCTTAAAATCCTTACGTCTCGAAGGTATTCAGGATATTTCCGGTTCGCTATGTGCCCCGATGTGCGGCTATCGAGATAAAATCGATCGTTTCCGAGCAGTTTTACGCGGGCGTCCCTTCCAACTTTCCTCGTTCTTTCTTTATTTTTCTTTTCCTTTCCTCTTCTCCGCGGGATCTGCACGCTTTACTTTATCGACGGTTACGGTTCTCGGTGATTCTAGGAGGTCAGATAGACATAAAACTCTCCTCTAGCCGCGTCCCGCCTATATATAACCATTACTAAGCCCCGTGCCTAGCCAGCTTTAAATCTACCCTCCTTCCTCTCAACCCCCCCTCGATGCACTACCACCCCTGTAGGTACACCATCCCCCCAGCTCTGTCGCGATTAAAGTCGTCATTTTTAACGTCTCGAAAACCGTCGGCTGCATCCTCTCACGCTCACCTCAAAACGACCGTTCATCTGTCCCGTGCGCCAACCCTAAAACCGCGCAAGCCTCAACGGTACTGGAGAGTTCAATTAACCTCGTTCCCCTTGCGTTGATGAAAATGAAAAAAAAGAAAAACTGAAAGAGAAAAACGCGTGCTTACGATATGCATAATAATGATTCTTCTAGCTTCTTGAAGAATGAAAAACAAAAAAATAAAAGAGAAAATAAAAAATTTGTAGATCAGCGTAAATGTTTCACCCGTTAAAAGTTTTTCGATTGCGAAAAATTTGACTTTTTTTCCTACGTGAATAAAAACGGAGAGTCTGGAGACTTCTTCCAACGGGTCTGGCAATTTTTCATTTCATTAGCTTTGAGCTTAATCTTGCATTAAATTTTTCGCAGAACGGCTCAGGCTGTAACAAAATTGCAAAAATTATGTAAAAGGGGTAACGCAAGAAAAATTGCCGACCAAAATCGTGGAGGGTCGATTTATACTTGTATATATACCACGCTTCGCCCGAATTTCGTCGTTTCGCATATTCCCTCGGGTTGAATCACTGCGGGCAGCGAGGCCCCGGGGTAATTTCAATCTTTATAAGGATTATCCACTGGGATAACGAAGATGATCGATATTTATATCACGAACCTCGCGGCCGCGAGGCGGGGGCATAATCCTCGAGATATTGCGGGTGTGTAGTTAATTGATCGTACCTGCATCACGCAGACGGGAATCCTGCTCCGACCGTTTCTACAATTTCATCCCCGACTCACCCCCACCCCCATCCTACAATGCACTTGTATACAGAGGTATGTTACACAGGCTGCAGCCTGAATTACGGCCTGCTGCGAGCACCATCATCACGCTATTCACTCGTTTCTCTATACCAGGATAGCGATGAAAGACGGTAAGGCGAATATACAAGCGGAAGAAAATTAGATAGAGCAGAGAAGAGAGACAAAATATAGGATAATATGGCATAATTTATGATGAAAAGTAGAAATAATCTAAACTGAAAAAAAAGTACCTCAAAATCAAGGTATCCAATCGTTGGAACAATTACGATCGACGGGAGATCTTTTTTCAGACTTAGCTTCTCAAGAATATTTTATGAGTACAGTGAACGATCATCTCGTAATAAAATGAATGAAAAGTAACGTTTTTGTGCCAAGAACCCGCCTTAATGTCTATAATTATTGTTTGATCAATTCTGAAACTATCATCGACATCAACTATGCGATTTTCTGAAGTGCGGTTGGACGTAAAAATTAACGTTTTAATTCGACTAATACGACTAACGTAAACGAATGAGCGATGAATTTTATGATGATTGAAATTACGTGACTGAAATTTCATTCCGAATCGCGGAATGAGCGGGAGCCGGGACGTAATGCATAACATCGTGTATTCTATAAAGGCGCGATTCGCACGTCAGGCAGTATTGCAGGTTGTAGGTACCTTTTAACTCGAACTATAAACCTGTTCGTCTGAACAAACGTCGCGCATTAATTGCCCACGTCTAATTGGCATTCCTGAGAGATATTAAACCCGACAGCCGCAGCCCGCGTCTTTGCCTATGATTATAAACCCCGCGTGCAATATCAACAGCTGGAATACTTCTTGGCGTCGTCGAGACCGACGAGTCGTGCTACGAACGCGTCGCGAATACGATTTTAATACAGCGACGGTGAGAATGATCGATCACTCGACTCTTGGAAGTTCAATTCGAGGTCTCGGGGTACGACTTTTTTAATCGACACATTTACAGCCTCGCGAAATCAGCCATGCAGAGTAGCGACTATTCACTTCCAGTCCACCGTTGAACTGCCCCTAATCTCTGTCCTGTCGAGACACTCCGATTCTGTATAATCAAATTACATTCCGAACGGCTTCGCTGCTGCAGGCAAATCCATTAATATACTTTAGCCTGAGATAAGGCCGGTGCAACGCGCCAAGTTACTGCACCAATACGTCTGGACAGAGAAGCGAGTGGCCACCTGAAAGATGGACAGCTTCATCAGTTGTTTGAAAAGACGTCCCAAACTTGAACGTCAGCTTTGTAACTACCACGGATTCCAACTTATCTTCAATCAAATTACCTTCCAATTTGATCAATTGGGTGAAAATTTGCACTCGCAGAGAGATTTGATACTGGGTTTTTAATCACTCATGAGAAAAACTTTGGCTGCAGATTGGACAGAGAACCAAGTGGCCACCTAAAAGATAGACAGCCTTATCAGTTGTTTGAAAAGATGTCCTGAACTTGAACGTCAGTTTTGTAACGACCACAGATTTCAACTCATCTCCGGACAAATTAACTTCCAATTTGATAAGCTGGCTAGAAATTTGCATTCGAAGAGAGGTCTGATACTGGGTTTTAATCACTCATGAGCAAAAGCTTGGCTGTAGGCCTCCGGGCGATCAATACGAATATCAAAGACAAACGACAAGAAGAAGTTTCCGCATGCGGTAATCTATATGCGAGACCCCTGATATTTGTCCAATCGGCATCTGTATTAACGCGTAGCCCCGATGTTTGGACAGAATTACCGCAGGCAGGCTTTGGAGAAAGGACAAACTTTCGGATGGAGCATCGCGCTGCAGTTCGCAAAAGCCAAAGTTCTCCCTCGGGTTATTATTTGAGGAGAGGCTGGCATATCGAGGGTTGATTGACCTCGACGTTTCCGACGCACGCATCCACCGTACGAACGAAGGCGCCTACGCTGCCGAAAGGAGAGGGCATTACATCGGGATGTCTAAACGCCCTTAACCGCCCCAGGGAAACACACTAAAACAATATAATTCCTCCGTTTCTCATCCCCAATATCCATGGAAACCTGCAGCGATGCTAATAGATCTTGTAGATTTATGTGCTCAGCTTATCCAGATCCTTCGGATGGATGTGAATGAATGCTCGACGTTCTTCCGATTCCTATGCGCATGATCAAGTATTCGGTACTAAAACCAATCTTCGTTTTTTGACATCAGTGGTCTAGTCACTCCACAAGCATTCCAAGGATCTAAGGTTCTTTCAGCTAAGAAACACAGCTAGCATCGGATAAAGTCTTCAACCAATATTTTTTCACCTACTTGTTCAACGGGAATATACGATTTTTAAGCTATGGCGCAAAAATCCACACCTATAAATCGATTCCACGTTTTTACTAAGAATGAAAAAACGAGGACAGTTTGGGGCCGAATTTTCCGCACACGTAGAAAGAGAGAGAAGGTGGTTGGTCAGAGGGCTGAATTGATTCGGTGTAATCTGTAGGTAAGTCGGTTCCCCTAAGCCCTTAAGCCCCGAGGATCTCGAACTTTTATCCAATCCTTGATCGAGCGGTCTAGGTACCTAAGATTTCTTCCGATCGCAGAGCTTGATCCTCCGACGATTGTATCAAATCACTGTCAATTCTCGATCATCATGATGAAGACGGACGTCGGACACTTCACTTCACCCTTAGAAAAACTAACCGAACTCCAGATTGCGATGGTGAGCACCTTGTAGCATGAGAACATTTCCGCCAGTTTATCCTTTACAAGCCAAAAGTGTGTACATGCGCACCTAATAAAGTGTCAGCACCTTGAGTGCCGAGTAAAATGTTAGGAGGAGTTTCCCTACAGCTGTCCTTTGGGGATCATGATCAGGATTTCCCTTCTTCACTCACCGAAGCACAGGAGCCGTAATTTACTATCATGAGGGATGAAAAAACACACCATTCAAATGCTGTTACGAGCACCATGGGCTATATATCCCTGGTTTACATACCCTATTATGAATAATCAATTACAACTGAAAATGGAGTCCCAGAATTTCAGAAGGTTGATTTGACAGTGGATTCCTCATGATCAACATGGACATGGACACATGAAAATTTCGGCCACAGCACGACTTATGGAAAGAGCCCTACTAGGGCTAAAGCTCTGATTCAAATTCGATTGAAACGTGAAATGAATAATTAACGTGCTATTATTATGAACGTATCTCGTAACAAACGAATAAGGCATTTCAGTTTATACCTGATTGTGAAGCTGAGTCAATAATTGATTTCATGTTTCAATCAAATTTGAATCAGGGTTCCAATCCTTCTCAAAATTTTTACTCGCGGCCACGAGTAGAGTGCTGCGAATAGCTAACATAACGAATTGGTAAAAATACTCTACTCGCAAGTCAACAAGCTTGGAAATAAAAATCTATCAGGGAGTCGGTTCTTTCGCCCTGCGCACGTTCAGCTGGGTTCGGGCCCTTCGCCCTCGGCGGCGACCGGTATATTGACGAAATTGATTGGAGGGATGGTACCTCGAGGACGGTGGAGTCGGGGGCGAAGGCGAGGAGGGTGAACACCCCACAGCCAGTTTCAGGCCGAAGTGAAAAGGGTGAGAAAACATTGTTACTAGCAGTTACTCTTGCGAGGCTTCGCGTTTCTTCCCTTACCGGGGGGGGGGGGCTACACACTCTCGCTCTCTCTCTTTCTCTCCGGGGGATAAGCGCCAGTCCTGAGGAGCGAGCGAAATAGCGGGACAAAGAGCGAGAGAGAGAGAGAGAGAGGGCGGGGAGTGGAAGGAACGAGCTAGAGAGGGTGAACCTGTGAACCTCAAGGGCATCGTTTAGGATTACGTTTGCCCCGTTGCGTTTCGGTCCCATCTGCACACCGGGACCCCTATCCAGCCACGACGCCCTCAGACGTTTCTTACCCTGTGCATCTCCTCCCTGACTCGAATCTTCACTCCGAAACAGTGCCGCAGGAGTTGTTCCCACACGGTGGATGCAAATGATTATATTGTGGAAGTCGTCTTTAGTGTACCACAATCGCAGCGTTTATAACTGGACGGTTTAAACCAGAATCTGGCACAGAAATTTCACCAAAAAAAAAAAAAAACTACCCTTAGTTGGCTTTTACGGTGAAATGAACGAGTCGTCATTTTTCACTTGCATTAGGCTTCCGATCAGCTCACGTCGATTCGAACGACCTCGAATCCTGAGGACCGGAGATATTGATGGAATTAATAATCATTATCAAAGCTGCGAACCGGAGGTTTTCGATGATCGAGGAGGTTGGTGTAACGGTCGGTTTCCACTAGGGGGAAAATTTATCGGAGGTGATATGACTGAAGCGGTGACAAACTGAGACTGAGCTTTCTTAAGTTTAATCCTTTATCAGAGAGGTCAACCGAGCTGTAGGTATTTGCCAGTAGCTGATAGAGAGAAAAACGCCGAGAACCAAGCAGCGTTCATCAGGTATCGGCTTTCCACTTTCGCACAATGAAGTATCTCGCTGCTCCCGGTGAAACATGAAGAGGACGACGTCCCCTGGTTTCTATTCCTTACTCATCAACTCCAAATTGGAAAATCATCCATTCACCTTTCCAATGGTGCCTCGTATTTTCACACTTTTCACACTTTTCACCGTTTTCTCTTTTCTGCAAGGGCTCCGGGCATTTCTGACATACGTCATATATTGCGTATATGATACACCCACTTCGCGGCGGGGAAGAGGAGCGTGTAAAATATACAACCGACCATTCCTCCACGTTACGTTTCATATATTCAGCTCGCTATGCCGCAGGATATTTCTGCCCTCTTCGTGAATTCTTCTTATCATATTTCTCACCCTCGAATACCCAATGCCTGCACTTCGCTCCCTTACCAGTAGTATGGATATCGGAAGCGACCGGCTTTTGTCTCTGCATCTCGCGTCCCGTGGACCTCGGATGATTTGCGATCTGTTGGATGGGACTGCATTTTTTATTTTTTTTCCCCCAAACTGACTATATGTAATGGAATAATCTTTGTCGAGAGTGAATTTCCTGAATTTCTAATAGCTGCAAACTCGCCCTCAATCATCATCGGTGGTTTTCTCTTCTTCTTTTCGACCGATTTTCAGACCTCTAGGTATAGCTAGCGATCCTGATTCAGATTTCTAGGGGGTGAAGCGGTGGGATCGTCAATTACGAGAAAATAGCTGGTAAGTTATGCCTTTGATGCGAATCGCCCGGAGCGTATCCACGGGCAACGAGGAGATACTTTGACAAAGCGATCCGAGGTTGTACATTATACCTATAGTCTGCAGACGGCAATGATATCCTTCCGTAAAACTTCCTTCCATCAACATTCCGCATGTAGCCATCTTCGGGGTTGGAAATAATTTTTTTTCAAATCAAAAAGCGACGCCAAAAAATATCGTCGAACAATGAGCACCGATTGGGCTTCGAACAGTTTAAGAAACTTTTTAAGTCTCGTGCTGAGTCTCGCAGTTTTCAAGGAAAATTTATTTTCCACACTGTACGTATACGGGCAAAAATACTGTTCGGTTATATATGCTGGGAGACTGGAAAAGGTCGAACCCAGTCCCACGACCTATTTTTATTCACGTTTTTCTCTCCTTTTCTTTTCCTTTTATACTTTATGTTCGGTAGGTACGATAATTTTCACTTGACACGCGACTGTCGAACGATCAGTTCATTTTCATCGGGTGCTCTGTAATGTAGACGTATATACATTACACAATATATATTGTATACAAATGACCTTAGAATCAAGGTGCAATATTTTATCCTCGTGGAAAAGTTTTTATTTTTTTCAATCGTTTTTAGTACATCAGACACATTTTTAGATTTGTCCTTTACGATTTATAATTTGGAGTCTATAACAGAGTGATTACCTAACGGTCGAATGATCCGTCGTCTGCTACAACGCAATATGTGTACGCTAAAATTCGAGAACAGTTGTTTTTCAGGACGGCAAACCGTTATAAATTCAGATAACAGGTCGCGGCGATGTTCGTAACATCAAAATACCTGGAAGCTGTCGGTATTGAGACAAAACTGCCAGCGATAACTGTCAAAATTTTTGAGGTAAACTTCACGACGGTTGGTCACCCTGGCAAACAACTGCTCTCGGATTCTAGCGCATGCGCATTACATTGCAGCAGACGACGGATCATTCGGTCGTTAGATAATCACTCCGTATGTGTAGTTATCGATGCAACAATTTTGGAGAAGTGGAAGGATGGAGAAAACGAGAGGCAAAGAGGGACGGACAAGGAAATCGTTGGTGCCCAGCTCGGGTTGCTAATTACCTCTTAACCGAGGCCTGGCATCCCGGTTCTCATTGTCAGTCTTAGCGCGAGTGGATATATGAACAATTAAGTAACCCCGGGGATGAGCGTGCAAACAAACTGTGCTCACCCCCCGGATTAGGTATACACAATAAACCGTCGAGTTTTAGTTGTAGGGGGTAAGGTAGGAAGGTGGGGAAGGAGAAAGCGCGCGGTTCTCGAAAGTTTTCGATGACCTTAATTAAAAAGCCCTCTCTCTTTTCGCCCGCACCTTCCGCCGAGAGCGAAGCAGTTCGGGAGGCTGAGGGATGGTTGTGGAGGGTGAAAGGTAGGGCAGGAGCGGGGGAGGGGCGGGGGGGGGGGGGGCAGGGGAGGGGAGGGCGATTGACACCAAACCAATAAAGTCACGCAATCCTTTCCAGGCCGTCAAGCAGTAACAACAAAGGAAAATCTGTGGGGCGAGAACGCGGGGGTTGTGGGGGGGGGGGGGGTTGTGGAGCCGGCGGGGGGTGGGAGGGGATGACCGAAGCCCCAAAATCTCCCGCCGCCACCGCGTGCACGGAATAATAATGTATTTGATTTTGGTTTCGAGAGAGTAGAGAGACACCCCAGCCTAGCCCGAACACCCATGGAACCGGGGAATACCGAGGGGTAGGTATAAACCTAAACGCGGCCACGTGTCGAGTTTAAACGGATCGAGCGGGCGCCCCAAGGCCCACGTGTACAGCCTCCGAAAAGGCAAGATCGGCGAACCGGAAGGCATTGTGACGACCTCCCTGCCTGCTCTCTCTCTCTCTCTCCCTCTCGGAGATTATTTTGCACAGTTTTTGAATGCCTCGTTGAAACGTGGCGCGGGCTTGTTGGGGCGATAAGTGCTGATTCGACGCTCCTCTTCTCTTCTCTTCTCTTCTCTTCTCTTCTCTTCTCTTCTCTTCTCTTTTACGTCGTTCTGTCTCCGCACAGTGCCTGCTCGGATGGTTCAGCGGATTCACCGCCGTTTGTTCTCTCAACTCTCTCTCTCTCTCTCAGCTCCCTTTCTCTCTCTCTCTGTCGCACAATACGCACTGACACACACACCCTCGAAAGTTTGGCCTCCCTTCGTCCCTCTCTATCCGCCCCTTCTCTATCTGGCTCCCGAATGGCGACGATTTACGAGATGAATTAAACTCCCTCGCCGTTCTGTATTTAAGCTCTTGCCGGGCCGGCGGCGATGGTCCTCCACCCCGATACACCCCGGGACCTCACGTATTATATTATGTATTCCACGGTTAAGCCCGATCGGGATTCCCGTCATATTTCACCCCGCGTGAAATTCGAATCGCGTAGCTGCGTACGTATTACACACCTACCGATGAGTAAATATATCGTCGGATCTCTGAATTTGAAAACGTTCACTCGATACGGAATGACAATTTTTTTTTTCATCATCAACACCGTGGAATTGGGATCCAAAATAGAGGCATAGCTGGAGCAATATGGCGTCGCACCGGGTCAACAGCTGACCGGTTTGGCTAATATTCACGAACATAAAGAGACGGAAAACTTCATGCAAGTAATTCGACTTCTGTTGAGAGGTACGTCGAGTTAGTAGCGAGGGAAATATGCATCGAAAAAGGAATTTCATTATTAAATACGACCTGGTTGGTTCAGCGTGTTTTCCTGCCACCAGATGGCATCCTTCGATATTTCAAGTCCCGATAAAGGCCAATTTTTTATCGCAGGACGCGGGTCAGCGGATTTCTTATTTGCATCCTGAGTTGCAGGTTCTCTCACTTTTACTCTGGTTAACGCGATGATGGATTCACGGCTTCTCCCTCCGTCGCTTTCTCTCACCCTCCTCTTCTTCTCTCCACGCGGCGAACGCATATTTGAAAGAACTGCATTACATTGAAACTCCGATCGCTGGTACGAATAAATATTGGGGTTGCAGGCTTCCACGCCTGACTTCACTCGAATTTTACCTCCATCGATCTGTGCCCACTTGGTGCAGGTCTTGGAAACGGTGGAAGCGAACCTTCACCGACACTCCGGACCCCCGAAACGCCGGAATATCCATTGGGGTATCATTTCAAAGAGGAGAAATCGCTTCAAAATCGAAGTGTCAAAAATTTCCCCATTCAGTCCGACTGAACAATATATAACGGATAACAAATCACCAAAAATTTCGAGACAGGGAGATTCGCTTTTAACATTGACATAATGGTACCGTTCTCCGTATCAAATGACGTCAGCAATAGTCTCGGATATTTTTTAGAAAAATGATAAAGATCGGTTGAAAATTCTTCGATAAAAGAGCCTTCGTTTGTGCGTTATTCGAGTTTTTGCCGATTTCGTATCGAGGAATTGGCGGTTCCTAGAAGAAATGCCACCGCTGCTCGAAACCGATGGGAAAAAGTGCCCCTAAGTACCAGCTAAAGGATTGTCAATGCCAAGGGAAGGATAAGAAGAAGTCGAGTTCTGAGAGAGCCGGGAGTTGGAGAGGCCAGAATGGACGCGATTTCCTTCCTTCCTTCCTTCCCTTCCTTTTTCCAACCAAAAACTCGAGAGATTTATCGTCACTCTTTTGTTATATTCACCCGGGCGGCGGGGCTGGCAAAAGTGCAGCAGCTGAATTTCGCCCCTGCAGTGCAGCCACTCGCCTTTTTATCTTCTATACTTTCCTGTATCTGGGCGGACGAGCACTCGCGGTTTTATTCTTCTCCGTTGTATTATACACACACACATACATACATATATATATATATATTATATATACACATATATATATATATAAACACGAACGCGAAGAGTAATTATTGTCGTCCGCCAGAATATTTCGAGTTTAATTGTGATTCCCGAATCAATTTTGCGGCGGGAAGAGAGGGCGGATTATAATGGGAATGAAATACTAATACCAGGAAAAGCTCGACGCGTCCCTGAATATTAATTATTCCTTTATAATTTTGATTGCCAATTACTATAGATATTGTATAATATAAAATTCTGCCGCCTCGGGGAAAAGGGATTTTTCAACCCTTCGTTACATCGGGCGTAACCAATACCTGCGTGGCAGTTCCAACTTTGTATTCCGTTATCAATTAAACGAGAAGAATAAGCTCGTCGTGAAACGACTCGATTTCCATCACTCTCTTTACTTTTGTATTATTTTCACAATTTGGGCGAACAGCTGGTATTGGTATGAATTTTTCCTAACGGTCAATTAAAAAAAATCAAATAACGGAATAACGAAGGAGGTAAGAAAACGGAATAAGAAGACGAACAAAAATTGTGAAAGATAACCGATCAGGATCCGCAAACCTCCGAAGCTGCGAATTAAACATTTCCCACCGTATTAATATTAAGGTCCTTTGTTGATCTTTGACCTTAAATAACTTTTGAAAGAGTAGATTTATCATTAAATGATTGAAGATCTTTTTTATAGAGCTTTCAATTCCCTAGAAACATACGTTCAGAGCCTATTAGTGCACTACTACGCTGACGAATTATAAAATTCCAAAGTAGAAACAAAAAAAAAAAAAAAAAACTTTTCTCATGTTATTCAAATGGGAAACAGACAATCACGACGAGGCACTTCTAAACATTGATGTTAAGAGCTGAAACTTAGACAGCATCTTTTTTTCGTCATTTGGAACAAAATTTTCGACTTGAATTTTGAAAAACAAATACTCTATATTTTTTTATATACAGTTTAACATACATGTTGTAACGATCTAGGCGTTACAGAGAAAATAAACAGATTCGTGAGGTAATGAGGCGAATCAACAGACAGCGACATTAAAAGATGAGGAAAAAGGCTTTAACGGGAAATGCGTGCTGACGATTTAACGTCTGAAACAAGACTGTTTTTACAATAATATGAGTTGAAGCAGCAGCCTTATTCATTCGGTAACACGTGAAAGCTCTAAAGCATCGTTCATCTATGATGACTACTGGATAAAAAAAATTGGTGGGTAAAACGGTTGATTCCACCGATTGCATCAATACATAAATAGCAACCAGCCAGAGGAATGACGGAATAATTATTGTAAAAGGTTTTTTAACGATCGCGGCGGCATTGTTTCGCATTTGCATATCGTTAATTAAACCGCCGAAGGTGGTCTCTGGAAAACGGCGTCGCCTCGCAAATCGGACCGAGGTTGCAGGCCATTGAATCCCGAATTCGGTCGAATATCGACAACTCTTTATCCCGTCGGGATTCAATTACCTGATACGTCAGGACCGCATATCGTATTCGGGTCACGTCAGTTAAAAACGGAAGCTCTCAGCCGCCATCTTGACTAACCACACCGCGAACTCACCTCTTTATCTCGCGAGCTCTCGGACAGTCTACCGGGATCGATGCAGCCCCTTTCCCTCCCCCCCCTCCCTTCCAACCTTCCACCCTTTGTGTCCGATCGATCTCCCACCCTTAACCCCGTCTTCCACTCGTCTAGCCTCTGGTAAACCCCCCCCCCCCCCCATATTTGTAGATCATCATATGATTTTGTCTTTGTAAACGATCATCTCCAATTGCGGTACGAATCGGTAAGAAAAAATATCACCAATTCCATATGTTTTCAGTTTAATCGTAAGCAGTCCATTGGCATTCAGGAATTTTAAGGAGGTTCAACTTCTTTGGTTAATTAGTTTTAGTAATAACGGGTTCGTGTAATTCAAATTTCATGAATATAATTGGGAAGTTCGTAATTTGGAAGTGAAGCTGTTTCAAAACTTGTGTGATAGACGAATGATTGAATATTCATGTGTTTATCGAATTATTGTATTAATAGGCTACGAAAATCTATTTGAAAAATATATAACGAATATTGAAAATTGTTGGATTATAAACAAAAGCTTAGAACATGTCGATGCTTCGTATCAAATTGCTTCGAAATGGTCAAACGTCTAGGTGGTCGAAAAAAAAAAGTTCTCTTTGTCGTGTCAGCATCATTAAATATTCAATCTCACATCATCGTACCGATATTAATTACGATCAATAAGTCGCAATATTAAATTGACTACTAAAAACAAAGACCATCTCTTTTGAATAAAATAAACCGTTGTGGAATGAAATCAAACGAATCTACTAAATTGAAGCTTAAAGAGAACTTTGTGGCCTACGACTGCAATAATTTTTATCACATACTCAAAGTACGATTATCTTGTAAATATCGATTTCTGACCAACCGAAAACCTTGAAACAAAAAAATGTTTTCTCAACAATTGAAAATATCTTTGATGCATTTTTTGAAATTAATATTCTCGCAGTGACTAGACTTGATTTAATTTTGTAGATAATATTTTTTCACCATGTTTCAGTGACTGATAATTTTTTCCAGGCTTCCCGCCAGTCGTATTAATTACCTCAACATACAAGCTCCGCCACCCTCTTTGCCTCAAGATATTTTCCGGCACGCTAAGATCGATTCTTTCCATAAAATCGTATGCGAGAAAACGTACAGTTTCGAATGAATGGCAAAGACCGCACCTTAACATATCGGTGAAAATGATTGCGAACAGGGGAATCAATTAACTCGCCCCGATTCCGGATGTTTTGCCAAATCCTCTTTTCCCTCCCCGCAGGATCCGCGTCGCCAGCATCAATCTCGAGCGATTCATAGACTCGGCATGATTTTATCAGCCCCCTCAGACCAACCGCATCCACTCTTACACATAGCTAGCTAGCTGGCGGCGAGTTCGTTGGCTCCTTTTTCTTCCCTGCCGCAGCTTTCCCGTCTTCCCTATTTCCTCCTTTTTCCTCCTATTTATCCCGTCTCAAGAATCGCCCGTGACTCAGGTCCCCGGCGGCTTTTACGATGTCGTTTCTACTTTCCCGAGTATATTCGGTGTTCACGGTGCAGCAGCGGCGAGCCTGAAGCCGCATTGCTTGGGGCTAAAATCACTCCCCGAGTACGAGGGTGAGAGGAAGTTGTTGGACGACAACGCGTCGCCAGATTCGATCTGGCGATGCCGAGTGACAATATACGGAGTGAATTCCTAACGACTGCACGGCCTGTCGTCTGCTAGAATTCAATGCGCACGCACTGCAATCCAAGAGAAACTGTTTGCCAGGGCGACCAACACTCTTGAATCTCGACGTCGGTTCGTTGCGATGTTTCTAACTTCAGGGAAAAAAAAAACACAACTTCGTTGTAAATTCGCGCTTTCAGCTCATAGAGAATGTTAAATTTCCATAAGAAAGAAGTTGAGAGTGTGAATTTACACACAAATTGAGGGTTTATTTTCCATCAGGACGTAACCTCAAAAACGTTGAAAATTATAAGTGACAGTTGTGTTCAATTCACAATTGTTCAAATTTTTGAGGTTACGTTTCAGCGTCGGACAAAACAGCCAGCGACAACTGTCAAGATTTTTGAGGTTACGTTTTGCCATCGATCAAAACAGCCACCGACAAATGTCAAGATTTTTGAGGTTACGTTTTGGTGTCGAACAAATCAGCCAGCAGCGACTTTCGAGATTTTGAGGTTACGTTTTGGTGTCGAACAAATCAGCCAGCAACGACTGTCGAGATTTTCGAGGTTACGTTTACGACCGTTGGTAACCCTGGCAAAGAACTGCTCTCGAATCGTAGCGGGTGCGCGTTCGATTTTAGCAGACGACGCAGCTGACATGTAGTCGTTAGTAATTCACTGTACGTACGATGCCTGCTTCCGGGATCAGGGAATTAAACTCACGCTACGATCGAGGCTACCTGACCTTTAGTGGAGTCACCCGATTCCGTAATTACGAAGCTAATTTTTTCGGACAAAAAATTCTTCGTTACAACTCGATTCACCCGATACCCGAACGTAAACGGAAAACGGAAACAAGGAATGCTCCTTTCGCGAGGAAAAAGCTCGGCACGAATCCGGGGGGAAAAACTTCTCTCCGAGTAACGAGATTTTACACGTCTGACGACAGGAGGTTCAACGGTTCAGAGCGTCTATAAACATATATATATGTATTATATGTATATACATGTGTGTATGTATGTATATATACATCGAATAGTGAAGCAGGAAAAGGTTAAAACTTTCCGCGCGAGCCTGCAGGAATCGCTACCAGTTTTCGCACACTCTGCCACTCGAGGCAGTCCGAACTTTCGAACAAATTCAAACTGTATTTTCATCCCCCTTTATCCTGGTTGTTTTCGCAGCTCTCTACTGTCCGCTCTCAAGCGTTTCAACCACCGCGGTTTCACTTCATTCCTATCTCTCTTATAATAACCTGAAATGAGTGAGCTTCGGAATTCCGTTGTGCACCGAGTTTCAGTTAAGTTAATGTCGAAGAAACGAAATGATATACTTGAATCGCGAATGAATTCAGCACCGAGTAAAATATCACGCTGTATCCAAAGGGGAAACAATCGCGCGTCACTTTCTTCCGGGTTTCAATTCCTCAAAGTACTTTGACTCAGCGTCGTCGAAACCGCCGCAATGTGCGAAACGGAACCGCGCGGCCGCGGTGTGAAAATCGCGGGTCTCGGAATGTCAAAGCGAAACAAAGGGTTCGATATTTATAGCAAAAGCTGGGTTATTCCGTCGGATTTGCGAATCGACGGAGAGCTTTTTCCTTTTTACTACTACACTTCCTGCTTTTACCGATTCGCGATCCTTTTCCATGTTTATTTCAAACCCCGCGTGACGTCAGCGGTCTGCCTTTTTTTTCACGTCACGTCGACGGAAAAAGCTTGCCCTGACCCTGGAACCCGCTTTTCTATAATCCACGCATCTCCGTGCTCTTCTGTTACAGTGGTGGCGATGAAAAAATGTATGTATGTGTGTATTTTCTTGCCGTTCTTTTCCGCCATCGTTTTTTTCCCGGTTAATTAAGCCCGAGGTTGTCACTTACGCGCAGACAAATCGCCACGTCCAGAATGCGATTCCTTTCGACCGGACGGGAATGAAGTGAGGCTGCAAAATGGTAAAAGTGGGGGAAAATAGAAAAAAACGACAAAAATTTCACTCGTAGCATCGGACATCCGGAAACCCGAGAGGAGTCTAAAAACACTCTCGTTGTTGCCAGAGAATAGTTTTCTCTCCTATGATCCGAGTGTCGTGGGTTGATGTCCTTGCAGAAAGCTCTCTTTTCCTTTTCTTTTCGTCGCACAGTTGATCTTCTAATTGAACAAGTTTTCGCGTAAGTTACTTTTTTCGAGTCCTTACCTCGTCGTACCACGAAACCTGAGTTGCTTTTGTCGCTTGGGCTTCATTCCGCAGGTTCCCTCAGCTGCTCCTTGCAGACAGTTTATTTATCACCGTTTTGTTTTTTTTTTTCTTCGTTTCATCCCGATCCCCCGCATCTCACACCGAATTCCTCCACCTCGTCTACTCAACTCCAAGTTTCGGTGTTTTGGACCACGGTACAGTTATCAGGTGACGTCAACCAGCGAGTAAATTTGAAAAGGTTTCAAAGGATTTTTTATAAAAAAAATTGTGGAAAATCGAATTTTATTTTAGAAGCCACCGTGTTGTTAAAAATCAATATTTTTCTTATTCCTTCGATTAAAGGTCAGATAATATCTTATATTAACCAAAACTTTTTGGTTTTTTTCATAACAGACGATTCGGTCCAGAGATATGTATCTTGCTCACCGCAAGACGCATTTTTTTAGAAGTGCTCCCGGAGATCGGCCACATCAGCTTGAAAAATTATTATTTTTACAGATAAAAAATATTATAATAAAGTTCAGTCGGCCTAATATGTGCATAAATTTTTATGTCAATAAATTGAATTGTCTCTTCATGAGAAATCCACTCATCGAAATCCATTCTTGAATGTTTTGGAGGATTTTGAAAGAACGAGAAAGTCCCGAGATAGAATTATAGGAGTAACGTTTAACGAATCAAATAGATAATCTTTACAAAACTTCGCAAATCTTAACGATCATTAGATCGCTTGCATATTGCAAATTTTTTTGTTTTATTTTTTTTTTTTTGTGGTCAAGTGTCCGAGGGTTATAAAACGAGCCAAAATTGCGTAGCAGAGCTTTTCTCCAAGACTGGTTAGAACATCTTTGTGCGACTCTGGAACGATATAAGTGTAAGTCTTATACGTAAGATTCTGCTCGTTGTATTTTAGCACGAGGCTCTAAAGTCCCGGGGATAAGACGAGATAATATCCCGAAGGAACGACGGGTGCCACCGTCACCAACGAACGCCGCAGTCTTCCTCAACTCAAGTATTTAAGGATCAACCTTTTATGTATATTATATTCTATATTTAATCATCGTTCCCCTGCCCTCGGCTCCCTTCCTATCTCTCGCTATCCGTTAACTCTCGGGGTTAGGCACAATCGTTATACATTTACGACGAAAAGTCTCACCTCTTCCAGCCACCCATCCCTTATGCCTCAGCACCCACCCCCTTTCATCCCTCCTCCAAAAATCCACGTCGCCTCTTGTCTCCTCAACTTTGAAACGAAAGCAGGTTCCAAGAAAATGGCAGCCCCAGAGCCTCGGAGGACATTGAAAAAGGAACACGCCACTTACTGCTCTTAAGATTTTTATTATTCACCGATATTTGACAAGCAAACAGAAAATCATTTTCCAAACCGCACGCGCAAAGTTCGATTTCGCGCACGAGTTTGAACGCTGTGAAAAAGCGTGCGCAAAGTAGTAACTTTGCACACTGGTGGGCGTGATGAGGTCATATCGTCAATATAACTTGCAAATAATAGCTTACCATAAAATATCCTGGAAACGACAGAATAACCGTAATTCAAATACCCGATGTCAGTATAACCTGTAAATAATAATCCTGTGATAAAATATCCAAAGGTCAGAATAAGTTCGACCTCCGTATGACAGGGGCGTAACCGAAACCACAACACACCATCCCGTACGAGAAACGTGGAAGGTGTTTATAAATATTATTTCAGTATCAGATTTACCATTTTCTTCCTTTTTGTAGGTTACATATGCAGTAGTTATTTTTTACCAGATCATTTTTGTCCAGGTTATTTTGTCGGTAATCCGTGATCAGTGCTTTTACGTATAATATCGCCGATCTCACTAGCTTAGCTGGGGCGAAAAACTACACTCGTGCGAGAACCACCTACTTTGCATACTTGTTGCGTAATGCGTTATTTAGATCGATGCGTTCGATTCGGGAACGATGCAGAGGTTCGACAATATTGAGCCTCCGAACATTTTGAACTCCGTGACCGTCCGTTCGCGTGACGAAAGTTCTGCGATTGAATTTTCGAAATCTTATTTCATGACGCAAGAGCCGTTTGTCCGGGATATCGGAAAGTACTGGCCGTTCCTCAAGGCCTTCGATACAGGGTCGTAAGCGTGAGGCGTGGGTGGTGGGTCTTCGATTTAACCTGTCAACCCTCTTCGGCAAGGGGTTATACAGCGCGAAAGGTGGCTGCTCGTTGTAAGGCTTTAGAATCCCGGAGTCTCTGATATCCGTAGGCTAAAAGACGATCCCAAGAGGGTAGAGATACCGATATACGTCGGGGGTTTCGGGTCGTCTGCGTGGGGCGAAAACGTCGCCTGTAAATTCGGGACGGCTGGATTGGAGAATCTGCGCCAGAACCTCATTTAAATAACAGATAATTGCCAGCCATGTTAATTGAAGCGTTGCTTCGGGATCAGTTTGAGAGTTAACCAGATTCCACCTCGGACCCCGCGTCGTGTTTCCTTTGCACCCCTCGTCCAAGCCGAGGACCCCCGGGCTTGCGCAAATAACCGCAGAACGAATCGCGTTCCCCTCTCGGTGTGTATATTTCTTTCCTCGAACGAAAACAGCGCTCTTTTACATTCGATGTACACTTTGCGAGATCCCAGCAGTCCAGACGGACATTCGCTGCAAAAACACGTTTATGTATTTTTCCTATCATTCCGCTTCTCCCTTCGCCGCGGGTTAATCTATCCTCGAATAACGCCGACGGCGGGAGCCGGCAGATTTGTCAATTCCGTCGGATTTAAAGTGATAGAAATAGGTCGACGGGTGGTGACGTTGTCACTTGATTACGCGTTTGATGCCCTTCCAAGTGACGTTAGACGCATACGTTGCAGCGGAACGCTGACGCCAGGCGTCCGGACGTCTAATTCCGGCCTCGCAGCCGCTAATCGAACCATTTACGACTGTTGACGGTGACTCTGATGGTCTTCGTAACGCGTCAGACGCAATTTACCGAGTGACAGTACAGCCGTCATATCCGCAAAGTATCACTGAATTCGTCAATCATAATTAGCGACTGGCGGTGATTAATTTCGTTAATAAATTACTACTGCAAACCTACTGCGAATCGCGCTATGAGTGCCACTCATTCGGGACCGAATTTATGTCTGAAGGTCGACCAGCCCCGAGTCTCTACACGTTCATAGTAAACGACGGCTTAACCGTCTCGAGGAATTCCCTAATTGTGGAGGCGACCGTAACCCAAGCGCCAAATTGGGGTAGGTAAGTAGGTAAGGTGCCTTCTTATTCAGACGAGCAGGTATTCCTACTGCGGCAATTTAATTACAGCTTATGTCAGGTTCCTTAAAGCAGTTCGCTCCCTCCTTTCGGACTCGTAAATAACGGAGTCGCACGTGCCTGGTGTCACTTGACTCTCGTCTCGGTCAGAGACGAGCGGGTAACCACTCCTGAAGTCAAGTGTATACCATAAAGAGAAGTCCTATGAAGTCATTTGCATCAGTCGAAGTTGCCTAAAGTCATGAAGTACCCTTTAGTTATCTGAAGGAACGTGAAATCACACGAAGTCATGAAAATAAATCCGTTGATGTCATGAAGTCTTTTGAAATCTCCAAATCCTGAAGTCACGCGTACATCTTAACCAAAATCCTGTGATGGCATTTGAAGCATTAACGTCACTTGAGTTATTGAAGCCACATGAAGTCACGTAAAGTCACTTGAGGTAATCCGAAGTCACGTGAACTAACCTCAAGTCATGTGAACTAGTCAGTAGGAGTCAAAAAGTTTTTCGTAGTCTTTATGTCTCAAAGTTAAGGGAACATGGAACATTGAAAGTGAGAATACCCTTAGTGAAAGACCTTGGACAAAGTTGAAGCATCATTTGAAGGCACGCTGATAAATCCGTTGATATCGCGAAGTTCTTTGAAGTCTTCAAGACGTAAGTTGTAAGTCCTGGACTGACGCGTACATCTCAAATAAAATTCTGTCAAGTCATTTGAAGCATTAACGTAACTTGAACCCTAAGAGTCACGTAAAGTCACTTGAGGTCATTCGAAGTCACTTGAACTGACCTTTAGTCATGCGGACCAGTCAGTTGGAGTCGTAAAGTCTTTCGAAGTCTTCAAGTCCCAAAGTCAGGGGAACGTCCAACATCAAGAGTGATAGACTTTGGACAAATCCGAAGCAATCGACGCCAAAGGCCAGTTGCGAGGTCCAATGTTATTGTCTGTTCGTTAATTGCACCGAGAGTAACTGGACTGCCTGACCGTACGGAGGAGCGAGAGGGTCGGCTATTATTCAGTAAACCGAAAGTTGTCGGCGGGGTCGAGATGGATCGTTTGCGGTGAGCATCACGGTGGACCGAGGGTGTAGGCAGGCTGACCCTCACAGCCCGCTCCCCTTTCCACCCCTAGGCTGCGTGGCGGAGGGAGTTTAATTTCTTAGACACCTTGTGTGGTCGAGCAGCTCACCCGGCAACCCATCCTTGCTCCGGTGCCCGGTACCTGTTCCCGCGTCCCCGACTGCGTCCCGATCCCGGTACTGCGATCCTCGCCTTAATGGCCGGCCATGCATTATCGCAAATTAGGAAAGTTGGCCAGGCCATGTGGTACCTACCAGCTGTTACCTACACCAACTTTCATAACCAACACTGTGTATTTCATCATCGGTTAAACCCCGCTGAACCTCATCCACTGCACTGTCACTCTTCGGTAAGGTTGGTATTCCTCGAGTTCAAGTTCCAGCCGGTCTTCCAGACCAGAACGAATAACTTTGATCAAGATTCAGCTTATCACAATCAAAAATCTTCCTCTGGACTCCGTGCCTGTATTTGACAAATCTTCACTCTCATATATGCACCACTCGACAATAGAATCACCGCAATCTACGCGTACGAACATATCATGCATTTACGTCGTTTGGACAGTCTGAAGTCTGAAGACCTTGCAGTCTGCGGGTTTCAGGTCTTATTGCGGTTCATGACTCGACTTAACCTCATGTACTCGTACCCCATGGGCACCGTTTGGACATAACAATACCACCAATCCTCCAACAATAACATTCCCTCTCCCGAAAAGTTTTCGGGGCAAACGATTGCAGGACTGGCCGCATTGGCGGTTTGACAAAATGTCCTGCGATGCGTCTGGAAAATGGGGTGGAGAAAGGAAAGGAAGGAAATCATAGAGCCATATCGCAACTTCCTGATTCAAACAAAGCTTGGTTAATTTTCTGTCAATTTCTTTCACCCTAATTCCATTCGCTGAGGGGAATACCGATAATAATAACAATAATAATAATAATGATAATAATAATAATGGGGGTAAAAAAGGTAACGACCAGCCAATCGTCCCGTCGTCGCGTCGACCCCGGAACGTCGAGGCGACGGTGATATTCGAACGGTATTCGGAAATTGTAGACAGCCAGTTCGGAAATTGATTCGCAACTCGTGTCGCCGTTGCAAATTACGTATTTACGCAATAAGATCGATACACCAGACAGCGTCGAGGGTTTCGGCACCGGCCATTGGGGTGGCTGGCCGTTTGTAATCTTTTCAATTATATTCTATCTCGATTTTGTTTTTTTCTCTTTTATCGTGTATCCAGGATCCCACTAGAGTTTCTCTCGATTCCGCGATGGCGATTCGCTGCAATACGTGTTACCTACCAGTCCAGCAATTTCTGATGGAAAATTCACCACCACCTGCCCTAGCCAAAGTGCCCACGAACACAATCCGGTGATCAAATTTCTGTCTCCGCATCAGCAACCTGCACGCTGTTACCACGGATTCATGTCTGTGTGTGCAGAATGGAACGGTAGTTGTGGAACAAAGTGTGCCACGATGCAGTTATGAGTGAAAATTGAAGTACGTAGGATGAAAATGGAGGAAAAAAATAAAATAAAAATGGCAAAAGACCTCTTTGACGCTTAGGTCTAATCGCGGAATATGCTCCGGTTCACCGGATCAGACCCTGCCGAATGGGACAGCGGTAATTGGAATCACGAGCTGTACGCTTCGCGGAGACAGAGGTATATAGGTCTATTTAGGGCGATTTATTTCGGAGACAAAAGAACCCTGCACCAGGATAAGGAGTAGGAGTAGGAGGCGTAGTGTCTGTCCCTCGAAAGTCTTCTTTGAGATTGAAGACTGTGTCAGAGGCTATCCTCGATCGAAATTGAACGGGCTAGACTTCGGGGAATGGATACCCTGCACTGTAGAATGTGTATTTTTTTTTTTTTTTTTTTTTCTCGCAATTCACAATCACAGCTGAGGTACCTTTTCAAAGGATTAAATACGGCTGACCTGGCTGGATTCAATCTCATTCAAGAAGAATATCGGATTCTCAAGAGGTCGAGACGTCGGATTGAAAAAAAAATATTCCTAGACGTTAAAAGGTATCTTTGTATTTGAACCCGAAAAAGAGCTCTGAATATCCATTTATTCTCAAACGATAAGACGCCGGTATTTTTAAGGAAAAAAAAAAACACATTCCACGACCAGCAATTCTTAACGCCGATCACGTCGTCCAATAAATATTTCGACAAATTTCGAACTAATCACGTGGTTAGAAAAAAAAAAAATTTCCCGGCATATCCATTAAAATTTTTGGGTTCATTCAATCAATTTTTTAACGGTTGACTAAGCGAAAGAAAAGTACAAGTTATAAATTAGATGTTGAAGAAATTTAACAAATAAGTTAAACATAAAGCGGAACTCCTGGGACATTATGTTTAGTTAAATTTCTTTTAAAAGTTGCATTTCTCAGTCCTGATCGCTTCTCACCGTCTTTCCAAGAGTGGGCAAAGCTGTGGTGTAAAAAAGCCGAGAAAATTTGGGCAATAATTATTCGGCGGACGAGAAGGCGGAGGATTAAGGGCGAAGCGAGGGTCGAGTCCCGTTCCCGGAGGATCGAGGAACTGGTTTTGAGAATCGAAGGTTGCAGCATTGCTCACAAACGCAAATGGCTGCTGCTCGAAAGGCTGAACAGCCGCCGTTTCTTGGTGTCCGATGCGTATTCCCTCGGTGTATTTTGTGCCCTGCCCCCTCTGCCTCCGCACGTGTTGTGACGTTAAAGATCGTGAATAAATCTTAGTTACAATGATTTCTTCTCCCGCTCCCTGCCCACGGGGTGCTATAAATCAAATATCATCGCCGGCTCGGTCCGCCTCGTTCTTTTTCCTCCCAATCACATTACATAATAACCCTTATGCATCCTTCTTCAATTATGACGAATACTGTTGGCTGAGTGCCTCTTCACATCTCGGCTGTATTTTCGTGCCTGGAATATTTCCTCGTAGGGAAGAATGAGGAATCTCTTTCACGCCCGAGGTTTATCTTCTGCAAGGGTGTCTTCGCCGTCTGGAACGTTGAAACGTTAATCCCGAGTTCCTTAAGGGCTGTAGTTTCCGCTGTTTGCAGGACTAATTGCCCCGACCGGACCAACACTTATAAATTTCAAACGGCTACTTCCACGGTTAAATCCCCGAATGGTTGTCCGGAGACATTTCTTCCTCTTAAGTACGGACTCGTATACCCGACAAGAAGACGAGAACCCGGATGAGCGCGGAAATCACCTCCTTCCAAAACATCAAAAGGGTCAGCGAATGATCGATAAATTTCAACGGTCCAACGATACCGAGTATCAATTATTGTTGGGATCAATTTTCAATGGTACGAACACGTCTCCGATGAAGAGCAAGAACTAAGATTGAGAATAATAAGACAAAGTTTGGAAAGTTATTACTGGATGTGGGTACTTTTAATTCGTGAAGGTTCGTTAAGAGGATGAAATTTTATACGGCTGGGAATTGAAAGATTACTTTATCTCTCAACACGCTCGAGGCGTCGGTGAATTTCATTACACACCATGGTAGCTGGTTTAACCAACCGCGTCCTCGCTTTACATTGACAAAGAATAACCCATTTTACAATCACCGTCCCAAACTCTCGACCAATGCTCCAATTGATTAAGGTTACGCCTCGATTTTCAAAACGAGCAATCAAGTAACGGGGAAAAATTCAAATTGTCAGGACGAAAAAAAATAAATAAAAACAAGAACAAATTGTTTGCAGTGAACGTAATTTAAATCTAACCATACCGACACGGTCATCCAACCACTTTAAACAGTGACACACAACTCACTCTCAGTTGATTTTGAAATGATGCGGGCCAGCGGTTAAAGCGAATGGCATTCCGAATGTGGCGAGAACGACTAGCTGTTGGGTTATTTGTTGGACGTTGGCTCGTATTTCAGAATATAATATTTCAACGGTATATCTCCTCGTCTCTCCGTCACAATCTCTCTGTGCGATCTATCCTTCTCGCTCTCTTCCACTCTTCGCGGAATGCTAGCGTTATCCAGAAGTCTACGAAGATTAATACATGATTTTACGGAAGAGAGGCCGAGCCAGCGCCCTGCAGTCAAATACTCGTTTCTAAATCCCGACTATCCCCTTTCCTCGATTCCCCTCGACGCGCCTTCTTCTTGTACAAAATATCGGTTTATGATTGAGATTGCTCTTCTTTGCTGAGTAAATAAAAACGTTGAGAAACGCTGCGGTAAGCAAAGAATGGAAAGAGTACAAGATACGCTTCGATTTTTTGGATTGCAAAATGGGTTTAATTTTTTTTTTTTTTCTTTTAGATTGTTTTTTCTAACTCCAGACCGCAAAGTAGTCTTGCGGTACAACATAATAATGTGACAGCGTATGATGGGAAAATGTCATCTCTCGTATTTCTATGTTCCGCGTTACTTTGTTACGGCTATTC
Organism: Neodiprion pinetum; assembly: GCF_021155775.2. Taxonomy (NCBI): domain Eukaryota; kingdom Metazoa; phylum Arthropoda; class Insecta; order Hymenoptera; family Diprionidae; genus Neodiprion; species Neodiprion pinetum. The sequence continues at coordinate 32,353,542 of NC_060236.1, read as the reverse complement.
GAGTATTTGATTCGTCGCGAGAAGTCTTATGAATTTATCTTAAGATAAATTGGTGATTTGCTTAAGATGTTTCAGTTTTTGTGAATTTTCCATTCGGATAAACTAAAGTTGCCAGAATGTCTCTGATGAACTCTTACAACAGAAGTCGAGCGACTTAAATTAAATAATGAATACAAATTAATTATTCCAGCGTGCTTAGCGACATGAAATTCGTACATAACTTTATTTACTATTCACAAAATGTCTGTCTCTTTTTTCCACATCTTTTTCCGAATACCTTTTCCTCCCTTTTCACAACAATCCCGCGAAAATAGAGTCGTTTATAAAACTTGAACGTGATTTGTAAACGTTTGATTGATATAAAATAAGTTCAAGTTTGATAAACGACTCTCTCGTCAAGCGTTGCTCTCTTCCTACTCTGTAAATTTATACACTACCACGTGTACGTGTGTGTTCAGTGTGTATCCATGTGTCTACACGTTGGTACATACGAAGATTACACGGAGTGAACCTGATGGCTTTGTAGTTACGTGTCTAGAATTCTTGAGGAGGCAAGGACCAGCTGCATTCGAAATTTTTAACGGGTGTTCGAGAGGATTGCTGCCTCCTGCTGTACGAAATCTATCTCTAAAGTGGGAGGAATAGAATAAAAAGGGAAGAGGAAATCGTAAAAAAAGAGAAGAGGAAGGAGCAACTGCCACCGGGGAAGGAAGCTGAATCGAGCGGGTTGCATCGTCCGGAAATATGAATTTGTCCGAGCAAATCTCGGGGGAATTTCTTGGCTCGGATGTCCGGCACAAGGACGCGGCGTTTGATCTGGTCCTCGCACCACGAATTCCCACGGGAGTAGATCCGCCCTCGGGTTCCGAGCCAATTCGTATTCCTATATTCGCCTCAAAGTCGCCCCCGTACTTCTCACCCCGGACCGCGATACCAGCCATTGTGCACCGACTGGATTGCATTCGAAAAAGGAAGACCACCTGCGGATGAGACTTGGAATACACGAATATCGCTATTCGTGCAGCGTAGCCAACCCCGAAGAAATTTCCCTGGATCTAGGGAAATTAGAGGACGTTCAAAGAAAAAGATCGGTTGTTTTTTTGTCGGGATATATTGTCGCTTGGGTCGAAAGTTGAAGAAAATCTGAAGATCTTTGAAGAAATGTCAATGGAGTGAAAATCATCCGATATTGAGCTTCCTGTGATAATGTCCACCAATTAGATAGCGTCTGATATTTTGAAACGCGCTTGTTCGACAAGTTGGTGGTCATGAATATTATAAATAGAAACGTATTACAGAAGTGAAAGTTATTGTTCGGTAATTATCATTATATATTTATAGGAAAATTTACCATATACGTTATATTACATCGAAAAAACGATATTATTTATTATGTATTCCTGAGTTTACTGAGTTTTAATACCTACCATTAAACATCAGTTTTGAAAATGAGAAATAGGAAGAATTATTATGACGGATATTCCCAACCAAAATTGAGTCTCGGTGAGAATATTGAACACTTTGCGATTAGATAAGAATCTGACAATAATCAATCATAACCAAGTAGATGAGATAATTCGTTTTCAACACGATAATGCTAAGAAGTTGCAGAAAAATTGTTTAAACACAAATTTATGTTATGTGTAACAAATCTCTAGTGAAATTTTTTTGAATCACATATAAAATGAATTCATTGATATTTTTTAATATCTGTGAGTTTTTTTGGAATTTTCGGTGATTTTCAAAAACTCGGTTGAGAGAATTTTTTAAACTTTGTAAAATGGATCCAAAGTCCTTAATTTTTGGACAGGTTTTCTTAAACGGTTGTACGTTACACTGAATAAGTTTCAGAGGTATGGACCGAATACTTTTAGAAATAGAGCGTCAGACAATTTTGGGAAACGGAACTATTCAATATCAGAAAAAAATTATAAAAAAAATTCATAAGTATTAAGATAAATCAATGAACTCATTTCGTATGAATTCAAGAAAATTTCACTAGAAACTGGGGAGACAAATATTTGTTTAAACAATTCATTGACAACTTTTTCGCATCATTATCTTTCAAAACGAATCACCCTATCAACTTGGTTACGATTGATTTTTTCATATTTGTATCTCATCGTGAAGTGTTCAATATTCTCACCCATTCTCACTTTTGGTTGGGAGTGTCTGTCCAATAACACCTCAAGACATCTGAAGAATTATCGTGGCGCCATCTGAATAAGAAATTTGAAGAATCGTTTTGGCACCATTTAAAGAAACATTCGTCCGATAGGTTGGCAATGCTGGCACCGTGTAGACCACACTCGATGTGATCAAATATCATGGTTATGAAGAGAAGAAGAAGAAGAAGAAGAGAATAACGGTTACAGTTCGACTAATCGTTCACTGATTACAGGAAGTCCATCAGCAGGATGCACGAAGTCTCGAAGCGTGTTCTTCACGTGAAATTGGCGCAAGTTTCACGAGGATGCGAGTTCCCATTGGACGGTAATGAATTGCGGCTCGCCTTGGGCGTCTCCTCCCAAATGGTGGTACTAATAATGATATCGCAATTTGGGTGTCCATGCAGGGTGTCGGAGCTGTTTCGGTCGGGCAACACCTTCGAGCTGCGGGCAAGCGTATCGCCTTATTCGATGTTCTTGCGGGTTGTCGTCGGGGATCCATTTCCCAGGGAAAGGGTCAGGTTAATTACTTATTAATTATATTGCGGCCTGCCCAAGGCGCATTAATTTCCATCTACTGTGTATCAATTAAACACCCCGATCTCTCCACTCCCCATTATCTCCCTGTCCCGGACCACTGACATGGGTCCATGCTCAGCCCTTCGACATCCATAACCATCTCACCCATATTTTCTTCAAAAAGTTTCTCAAGCCACCATCAGCGACCTCCTTTCCTTTCCGGCTTCCGTACAAACCTTTTCCACGGTCTAAAATTCTTCTCGAAATGGATGGACGGATGGATGGATGGATTAGTTCTACGGCATTAATTTACTCCTCACATATTTGATTTCGTCCCGTTCTTAGTTTGGTCTTGGTCTCCATCCACATCCTTCTCCTCTTCTCCGTCTTCTTCGACTTTGGTTAATGAGCACTAACGGCAGTCCATTGTTGGTGAGGGAAATCATCCGACTATTTACCCAACGTTTGAAGAACCAAAGTACACCGCAGGCACCTTCTTCCTGTATAACTGTACAACCCGCGCGTAATTGCATCGCTGCATCGCGTTCCAGTTTAATTGTATTCAAGTATCAACGTCGTTTCCTCATCTCGCCTACGTCGGATCGAAAATTGTTTCTGATATCAGACCGCTTGTCTGTGACTCCTGATGAGACATCGTTTCACTCGCTTCCCACACGGCTCACCCAAGCTGTATAACCATTATCCTACAATTACGAAAGACGTTCAGCATGGTCAGTTCAAAAATCGAGTCAACATCGTCGTAATTATCATAATCAGATCGATTATCTATCTATAATTTAGATTTTCGAAACTGTCATCGACGAATGATCGATACCTCTTCTTCTTCCATTCCTCAAGGCGCACCTACACGCAGTTTTTCATTCTAGTTTCTTTCTACACTAGCCTTCCGTATCTTTTTTCGTCAGAGAAGAAGGTTGCGTATGGCTCCCACTTACTAATAGGCCTTCTGTCAAACTTTTTCACTTTTTTACGGATGTACGGTAGACATGCACGTACACGAAGACACGTGAGCACGTGTGTGTTTGACCTGTATACCTTCGCTGGAGGCTAACAACCGTCCGATTTTGTCTTCCCTAGCCACTTTTTATCTCTTTCTCTCTCTCTCTCTCTAAGGCTTTCCGAACCGTCCGTCTAATGCACACGTGTACCACTCACCTAATTACACTAACCCGCTTCTACCCCCTGCCATAGTCTTCTACTCCAAGGTGTTCTGTGTTTGAAAAAGAAGGTGAACAAGAAAGAGAGAGGAGAACGTGAAATAAAAAACGGCAACAAAACCCATCGTATATACGGGAATGGATGAAGCTCGGAGAAAGACAACGGACGATTCTTTATTCTCTTTTTGCTTTTTCTTTCTCAATGAGAGATGGCCAAATGAACAGAAGAGGCGAAATGAACACTCTAACGCTGAATGTCAACGGTCGTTAAACACCTCGGAAAAATAACTTTACTTCCGAGTGTTGAGAAAGGTTACCAGCATTAGGTGAGAAATGATGACATTGAAATTGGGTGAAGCCATCTTTATAAAAATTTCAAGAATATCGAAAAATGGGAAAATCATTTGTGGCATGCGATTGGCTGACCGAATTTTATCGGACGACCCGGTACACGTCGTTTTTTCCCCATACAGAGGCAGAGAGAGAGAGAGAGAGTCGTTTTACGTGTCAGAATTAGGTTCCCGGTACGTCCAACTGAGTTTAATAATTCCTAGACAGAACGAAAGATCTAATTTCCTAGGCTGTCGCTCGAGAAGCTTTCAACCGTCTGGCAGCGGCTGTTCATAACTCTAAAAGACAAAAATATACGTGTGAGGGTATTTTTTTAATATTTGAGAATAGTACGATATTCGTGGCACCGATTTTCGGCCATTTATTTTAGATGTTTTCACCAAAATAATGAGAATTTCAAAAATAAAAATTTATAACCCTCAAGATTTCTGGATTCTGTGGATACACATTTTTCTAAAAAAAAAAAAAAATTCCGACTAGATTCAAGAGACTTTATTGCAATTTTAATACTTTGAATCGCAGTACAAGTTAAAGAAAAATAAAACCTCAAATATTTTCATCTCAGAGTTTATATAGTTTGGACGTTACCGTTGACCAAACGTTCAAAAGTGCAGATGCAAAAATCATAATGGTCATTCAAAGTTTTGCCGTTTCAGCTTTGTTCACGAGATACAATCACAGTAATTGACTGTAATTAAAAATACGCCAAAATTCAACGATTTTTCTACGAGTTCGGCCTCCGTACGAGAATATTTGTTTAGTAATAACTACCTCGTAAAACGATCGAAAAATCAAATCTCACCATTACTTAACCCTTCTTTATTACGACTCGAAAGCCCAAAAATTTCACCGTCAAATCTTAGCACCACGGAAATCGTAATATCGCCGAATACTTCGATTTCATCCCCCGGTGCTTCAGATTTTCGAATCGATTCCCCGACTGCCACACTTGACTGTCACGTTCAAACACGGACTCGCAAAACCGCGGACGAGAATAAAAACGAATATTAAACTGACTAAACGGCGCTCCTTGATCACAGGACCCACTTGAGGACCCTCACCCTCTCGGTCGAGGGTTGCAGGCTGCCGTCTCTGTCACCCGCAGGTTCGAAATATCCTCCCGTCGTCGCCGCAGTCTTGACATCCGCATTGACGTAGGTACGGGAAAAGGCACCAGTTATGTAAACTCCCCAGACTCTCTTTGATCTCGGGGTTGATAGTTACCGAAGGAAATCGGCTTTTTGTTTTGCAATCTGCTACACGTCACGGTCAAACGCAGGCAGCTTTGGCCTCCCTCGAACCACTTCTTCCCCTCCCCTTCAATTCATTTCCGTTACTCTATACCCAAACGTTTCTTTATACCCCATCACTATCATCCCCCCCTTTATCACCATGTTATTGGCATTATTGTCAATACCGCGTAGTGGCTTTAATTTTCACCGTTATTTACCATCGATACAGCATTAGATTATTCCTGTCGGTACTTTTGTCTGCACGCTGTTCTCACTTGCCAAATTGAATCGATGCGATATTTTCACCGTAACTTTTATGCACTGTCGGAAAATCGGAGCATCGAACGACGGAAAGACAAATCTGATTATACTGAGTAAAAAAGCTACAAACAGACCGTTGTTGTGGAAGCGATTGAAAAGATTTTTCGTCCGACAAGTCTTGCCCTGGAAAAGTGGCGTGACACTGCGCTAATAACTGGGCAATTCTTCTAAATCCCATTTTCTCTTTTTTCCTCAGTTTCTTCGGTTCTTTTTTCTATCCTCCCACCCTCCCTCTCCTAACAAAACCGGCCATTAACGACGGCGGAGCGATGGATAAGTAAATAAGTTCGTTCATCGACAGTTCGACAGGCGTTAGCTAACTTCTTAGGTTCTTGGTGAAGTGCGCGGAATCGAGGAAGAAGTCGGAAGCACCCTGTCCAACTTCTGACCCAAACCTCGCAGGTACAACAGCCAGAACTAAACTGGCGACAGAAGTTCGGATCGAGCCGGAAAGAGAAACGCTCACGTCTTCGCCAAATCCGTTTGCCTCGATATTGCGTCGCTTCAATGATTCAAGCCGAACCCAAGGCCCCAGGCGACATCTTTTTTCCTTAATCCATTGATTTTCCGAGCCGGTTTTACTCGTCCTCGAGATTCTGCTCTTCTTGTTTATTTTTTCTTCTCGCGACCCTTTCGAATCGTTGAAAAATTCCAGCGCCCCTTTAAAATCTAATCAGCTTGATGACCTTGGTTTATAAAGGTATCATCTCTGACCAACAAGGGTTTCTGAATCCAAGCGTTAACAAATGTACGAAAAAAAGGACGATACGATGCGTGTATCTCCCGGTGGTACACCACTGATGGTATTTCTAGTTACGCAGTTACTGCGTCGCGTCGCGTCCTTCCCTCTTTAGCAAAGAGTAGCAACGTAGGGTTGATCCCAGAGGTATTGTTCACCCTCGGGATTACCCGGTGAAAGACCTCCCGCAGCCCTTTTTCTCCAGATGAAACAAAAGCAGGCATCATGTACTTAGTGCACAAATCTGAGCGGCAAATTAATAGCTAAACAAAATTAGTCCACACACGAGAAGAGATGAGTTTGAATTTTTTTTCAATTGAAAAATAGTGTTCAAACGGAATTGTAAGAAATAATTAGCGAAAGCGAATAATTCAAGTTTGCAAAAAAAAAAAATTGGATTCTTCTTTTCACATTCATGGGATGTTTTTGGTAAATGTTATGTTTTCTAATGTGGTGAATCCAAAAATTACTTCCATTTCTCTCAATGACGTATATCATTTTTGTCAAATACAAGATGTTTGCATAAAAAAAAAAAATACCATTTCATTACAACGGACTGAAGTATATTTTTTATAAAATTAAACACTAGTTTCTTCATGAAATGTACTAAACATTCCGTGTTCATTCTTCTTACCTATGATACCTTTTCCGCTTCTCTTTTATACTTCTCTGAACAGGCTTCCGCTTTCCATTTTCTGTTATCTTCTTCGTATTTATTGTTGAGTCATAGTCTAATACGTATTAAACGAAATTAAGAAATCACTTTTACACAGGATTTTTATAATCAAGAATGGGATACCAGATTTCGAGTTAAACAGAAGATTCACTCTAAACAAAACTACAAACACGAGTTCAAGAAGAAAACCTGACGTGATGAAATGTCTTCAGTATTTTTCAGTGAGTGAAAATCCATAATAATTAAAACAACATGCGTAGTTTTTTTTTTTTTTTTTTGCAGACCTGTTTAATCACTTATGGTTTTCACGAGACTGATTTAACGACGAGAATACAGAACACTCGGATTAGGTACGTAAAAATTCTTTGAACCGGAGACTGAGCTACGCCAGTGGTATTGCGGGGGCGGAATTTACTCTGGTTTGGCTCTCCCGGGCTGGATCCTGGACCTGCGGAGAGGGACATGTATCTCCGGGAGAAGAGTGGAGGCACTACCCTTAATGACTCCGATGAGAAGCAGGGCGCTCAGTGCTCGGCACTCACACTTTGGCTCGAGACCCCAAGGCGCACCCTTTACCATCCATATTTATAATTTATACTCTGTAGTAGCCGTTAAATATTTCGGTTTTGCCTGCCGTACGTGACGCGACGTCCGCTGGCGGGATGGTAGAGTGAATTACGACTCCGGCCCCCGGTAATTGAGAATAATTGCGGGGAAACAATTTTAACCCCTTCGCTACTCGGTGATAAAACAGAAGAACAAAATGGGGAAATAAATAAAACCAGCAACGCGGAATGAAAAACTCGGGGTTTTATCTGGAAAACGTGGTTCCGACACCTTCGAACCGGACAACACGCTGCACTACCGGCTTCCGCTGAGATAACGACGTAAGTCTGGAAAAAGGATGCCTGCAGCTACAATGCACTTTTTACCATCCACAGCTACGTTTCACTCGATTTTTTAGCCCCGTAACGTTTCTTCGAAAGAAAAACCCGGCAACTTTCGAGCCTCCGAGCTTCGTCTAATCATTACCTCGGCAAGGTCGTACGACGTTAAGGTGTTTGCGTCACTAGGTTTCTGGTTCTATCCGCTTATCTCTGGGGTAGAAATTTGTCGGACGTGAACGAGACTTGCTGATTTTTGGGGATTGATAAACATTCTGCCGTATTTCGTCCGACAACCGTTGCCATAGTACGTCATTCACGCGTACACCGCGTTCAAGGAATAACATTTTTTATCCTCATGTACTATAATTACTCAACTTCAACCGTCGACGTGCAATGTCCACGCAATCTCTCTAATGGTCTGTCATAGCCTCGACCGCAAACGAACACAATCAAACACGCACCTCAGGAATTGCGTATACCTACGTGCTTTTTGATTATTTATTTAATTACATCTTTTTACGAAGAGCGACTACATCGTTCCGTCCAGTTCGTCGTGATGTTGGAAATTAATCAACACCCGTGATCTAATTTGCTGCTCAGTATTAACGAACTAGGCATATTTTCTGCTAGTCAGAGACTGTAAAATCCTCTTTTTCCTTCTTCCGGGAAGAAAATTGAGGAACGTGTACTTCGAGTCGAATAAGCGGTGGCGGATCGATGACTTCGACCGGAGGATTGGCCACCAGGAAGTTGTAAGTGGTGGTGGTGGTGGCCAGTTGTTAAGAACTAACGTCTCTCTGCGGAGAGCCGCGGTGTGCCTTGGGAACCGGAAGCCTAGCTAGAGAGGGAAGTGAGTTACCCTCGACGAAGAGAGTAGAGAGAGGCAAGAATTTACGAGGACGCGAACCATGGACAGGAAATTCGTTAGGATAACCTTCGGGATCCTCGCGATAGCCTCTCGCACGCACGTGTTAACTAGAATCGCGTCAGATAAACCATGTCCTATGAATTCTCCCCGAAATTCACCTGGTCTCTCAGCCCGGTAACCCTTATTTATAACTGGCGTCGAAAAATCTCCCGGCAAAAATTGGATCTACACCCTTGAGGTGAGCCTGGGAAGATATCCCACCGCTGTCACCGTAAAACCCTCCCCGCGTCTGCACCAGTTTCCCTGCAAACGCGTCACTGGGTCAGATCGTCAATCAACCTTGGTATTCCTCCTTCATTAGCTGGATGATGACAGTCTCATCAATGATTCACCCCTCAGGTTTCAAGTCTCGTATCATCATCTTTCAGTCAGAGAAGGTATGGCCATGGTGATGGAGATACGAATCGATAACGCTGGTCGCAGTGGGCGAAGACACAATGGCAGTCGCTCATTGTTTGCGCAATGGGACTTGAGATGCAATTATAATTCCTCGGTTCCCTTCAATCGCAGTTTCTCAATGACCAGAGCTGTGGTCAATCCATATCCAGGTGATGCGAAATCGCTTTACGCGCGTATGAAGACTTTCCCACAATTAGTTGAGCGATATTGCTACCAGCTGGGGGCTGTAAACGACTCTCTCGACGTTATTCTGGAAAATATGTACATGACTGGGCAACAGCTAGTGCACCGGTTGATGGCCGTTTGTAACCAAACTTGGTATTAACCTGACTCCTAGCTCAATTACGAGGTAATTGTGCAACGCGGAAGCAAGTCGTACGTGTTGTTTTAATGACTTTAATTATTACAATTCCAACCACACGATTCAAGATCCTAATGGAGCAGCGGTACTCCGCGTAGAGCTCGGTTTCCTCGTGCAACTTTCTCAATACCGCGTATGGACAAAAAAGGAAGGAATCGTTGAAATACAATATCGGCGATAAATCGCTCGATACCAATCCCAAGCCGGCGTGATTCCGATTCCAGGTTATTTCCGTGCGATTCAAAATTACGAACACTCCGTAATTACTTTCTAACAACCGCGGGGACTGGTTCATTAGGAGCTTGAACAGGTGCCACGCCGTCTGCTAGTCGGTTCCAAGTGTCACCAGGGACGTATATTGCCGCGGGATTGTTCGACTGATGAGGAGAGGAAAGAGAGAGAGGAATAATCGAACCGTGGAATAACTTGCCCAAGATTAACGACGCCAAGTAAACAATGCTACCCAAGCGTAGGAAAAGTGAAATAGAAATTCGAAAGGGGAACAAGACGTCGGATTGCGAATAGAAACCAGGAATTCCGCAGAACTCATCTCCTCTTTATCTCACACGAGGCTCAGTAAAAATTATTGGAATCATTAGCGATCGAGCGATAACCTTCGCTATGGCTCGTTCCTCCGGAAAGTGGTCAGATATCTTCCACCTGGGCATCCATCTGTCTTACAGACCGGAACAAACTTCTGCCTCACCTCCCAGCTATCGCAACCGTCAATTCATAATGCATCAAGAAAGTTTGTTTCCATTTCTCACTTTACGACCTTTGAACTGTTTCCTCGGTCTTTTTTTGGCCAGACTTTCCGACTCTCAAGTACAACGGCTATTGATATATCTGATTTGGGTTGCTGTTCAAAGATCCGGATTGTCAAAGGTCAGACTGACCGTTACATCAAATGTCGAAGTTCTGAATGGTCAGAACTCCGAATAAGTAAAATCGCCTAACGTTACCAACCTCCGTTTATGCGGTAAATTGTTCACGACACACGTGAAGCTCGGTAATGGTCGGAGTTTTGATACTTCAACCTATTCGAAGCTTTCACTTTACGGGATTTTGATCATTCGGAATTTCGATATTCGATGTAACGGTCAGTCTGAACTTTGCCGATTCGGAGCACTGACCCGCATCCATCTGACACGGAAGGTATCCCATGTCGAACTCTCCGACTTGATTTCATTCGTAATATGGTACAGTAGGCTAAAAACTAAGTGCGTACATTTTTTTTTATCTGCCACTCAACACTTCAAGGGTCTTAAACCACCCTCCAAAGTAAGGCATGTCAAGGGCATCTGACTTGGCAGTTACACCCACAAGAACTCAATATTTTTTGATCAATCCAACTGGAAACGTTATCTCATAACAAGAAATGGAAAATGTAATTGCATCAATAGAAAAAAAAAGAATCACTACATCGTCCCTTGATACGCCTTACTTTGAAGGTTGGTTTCAACCCCTCAAATTGTTTAATGGCAGATAAGAAAAAGAGGTGTCGCTTAATTTTTAGTCTTTTTTCACCATATTACAAAAGAAATAAAATCTGAGAGGTCGTCCTGGGATACCTTCCTTGTGAGTGTAGGACAGTTTGGAGTCCGAAGCGTTGAATTCCGGTCGATGCTGACCACACTGGAGGATTTCCGAGCGTTCTTCTTTTTACTTGGCAGCTCGTGTTTTCCGTATATTTCGGTATTTTCAGAGCGGCACAGTTAATAACTCGCTATTTTAAGAGACGTGAAATATGGAGGGTAGATGTTACCGATGTCTACATGTACACGTGGAGCAAGGTTAACCTACATTCTGGTAAACCTGGCGGCATGGCACACACGCGAATCGTGTTCCTGCAACTTCGTTCTCGTCCCTACACCATGCCACGCTTCTGTCTGAAGGATATGGAACGACCGTATTTCCTCGAGGAGAATTCCTCGAGAGCGCGTTTCACCGGCGGCAAGCCCGGGATATTTATGAAAATAAAGTTACTTCCCAACACCAAAACACCGTCGTCCTCATTCAACGCGACGCGATATTTCATCCCTCTGATAGCGGGCCTCTGTCTCCCTGTCTGAACCCGTGTTCTTCCACTTCAATCTGCCTTTTTATAGGATGTGAAAATTTACGCAAAAAGGACCCAGCGCCAACGAATTATCGCGCCATTTTCAACACACTTCGATTACTATACATCAATGTAGAATTCGTTACCCGACAAGGATAATTTGATAAAGAGTTTCGTCGAGGAAGCTCATTGATTCACACTTGCACAATTGTTTGGTTGCTAATTTTTTGACGTTTTGACTGGACCCAGTCAACCATCTCCAGAACGAAATAACATTTCTAAGTACTTAAGCTTGAACGGTCTAATATCATACCTATTTTTAGGAGTTTTTTTTTTAAAGGAAATGAAAACACTTGGAGCAATTCAAGTTTGAGGGCTTTGTTATTTATACTTCAACGAACATTTTGGAATTTTTTCATTGAGATTAATAACAAAATGGCGTCATGGTACATACAAGTAGCGAACGACCACCTTTTCAATCTGGTGGCGCAGATTCCTCGGTCAGTTTTTATCCAATCAACTTGAAATTTTGACACATCCTTCAAAACTTGACCATCGATTCGAACTCGTGGTTAGATTTTTAAATTTCAAACCCAAAATTTTTTTATAAAAATACATTTTTCAATATTGGGGCTACAAACTCGAACTCGAAAAGGTGTCCTCAACTAAACATATTTCTTCCATCCATTACAAGTTGGACAGTGACGTCAGGAGATGCGCGACAGTAGCAAAAGCCCTCGAGTTCGGAGTCGTTGGCTTCATATTTATATGCGCCATGCTACCATTTTGTTATTAATTCCAATGAAAAAATGTTGAGATATTTTTGAAACAACGAATAACAACGCCATCAAACTCAAATTGCTGCAAGTATTTTCAGTTCCTTTGAAAAAAAATAAAAAAATTTCAAAAATGGGTATGATTTTATACGATCCAAGCCGAATCCCCCCCCCCCCCCCCCCCCTAATCAAAAATGTCATTTCGTGGTAAAGATCGCCGAAGCGTAGAACAATCTTCAACCAAACAATTGCGCAAGTGCGAATCAATGACATTCCCCGACGAGAGTTTTCCTTCGGTTACCGCAGTGAAATCCGGCGGATATTCGTGGGAAAATAATTACTACCCAGTCCATTACCAAGGCGTCCGCGTTCACGCGGCTCGGTCGGTATTTCCATCTCCTGTCTCTTCTCCTCCTTGACTGTTGGGCGGCACGCACAGCCAATCCCAGAAACGTTCACGGCAATTCAAACGTCTCAATTTGTTCAGGTAATTCCAGACCGCGACGTGCGAGTTCGAACGCCGTTGAACGACCGGAGCCGGTAAACGAGGCCAAGAAGAAACCCGCCGATCCTATCGCATAATGCATGCTGCAGTTCGCGGAAACGAATCCATAACGCGCATTGTGTCCGAGTGATTTTTCGCCGATCGATCAAACCTTGTCAGGGGTTTATTTTTTTTTTCACTACCGTGTGACGCGATTTCGGCGACACCGTGCATCAGCTATCGGTGTACTGATTTTACTTGATTAAATTCAACGCAGTAAAGTCGAACTTTATCGACAACGTTCCGCACAGCGGATGTCGAAGCGGCGGATTGACAGTTTCGAACGTCACTCGTGTCCGGAATATTAATACGCAGTCGGATACTGCCGAGTTTTGATACACGGTTCGACTTGCGCGGTCACTCTGTATAATTTAGCGTGTCGAAATACATGATATCGCGGAATCGCCGGCGTATCCGCTTCAGGAATATATACCTATGTTGCACGAATTTTCTGATTCTTCACGGAGTTGAAGAAGTAACAACATAATATTCAGACACTGTGCCGCCGCGGTCTCGGGAACACTTTTGCTAATGCAAAAAAGGGGCTCCGAGGTTGTATCGCGGTGTCGTCTGGCGGTAGTGGTTGAATAATGTAACGGGCATCGGACTGAATGATTTAAGCGGGAAAGTCTTGCCTCTCTCGGTGACGAACGAGCCCGGTTGTGAAGTGCGGAAAGGTAGGAGACCAGGAGGTGACTCGCCCCTCTGTGCACCCCCGCACCATGGATTATTATACACCCACTTTTCAGGTCCGCCAAGAAAGGAAGGAACGAAAAGGGGAAATAAGTGGACGAGAGAATCCAGAAGCGAAGAGGAATGAAAAACTCCTTCCATCCCTGAATCATATTCCTGCAAGCTTTCTAATTTCGCTACGCATTCAATCGCGTCAACAACTTCTGCACTTTTCTTCGAACCGTACCTACATCAAAAGCTCACCATCGGACTGTAAGCTTTCACTATCGCGTCGACGTCGCCTGGCTATGATCAAAAACTTACTCTGTTCCGCTCATTCTTGCGATAAAAAAAGGCACTGGCCATCGATCGAGGAAAAAATTAGGACTGAAAATAAGCATGCGAGTCATTTTTGGAACGTGATCTTGAACTTCTACCGGATTTTGCCTTTTTTTCCCGTCTCTGTTGCTGGTCTATACATACGTGTACGTATTGCGGTGGTTCTTAAAAAGGTCTTTTTTGAATTTCAACCGGCTCACCCAGCAAACTGGTTTCAAATAATTAAAAAATAATTCGCTAATTAAAATTTCCCGATTTAACCCTTTCAGGGGCAAATTAAATCTACCGAACGGATTCGGATGAAATTTAGTACAGAAGGGTTTCTGGGGTTACTGATTACAAATCTGAACTTGAAATTACAAAGTTCAAAATAGTGGATCTAACATGGCAACATCAAGTGACTTTTGGGATTTTGGTCCGCCATATTGGATCTGTCATTTTTAATGTCGTAATTTCGAGTTCAGAATCGAAATCAGCGACCTCTAACACCTTCAGTAACGAGTTTCACCAAATTCGAGTGGACTTTTTGAATTTTGGTCCACCATATCGGATCCCAAATGTTGAATTTTTGAATTTTGAGTTCAAGTTGAATTCCCTCCCACCAAATTTCATCGAAACCCGTTCGGTCGATTTTCTTTGTCTCTGAAAGGGTTAAATGAAGAAGGTCACCCTTTTGCGGGCACGCGTTAGAATTGAGATAAAAATCTGAACAAAATGGAGAATAATTTTTTCAATATTTGTAACTAATTTTGGGGGCGAGCTGGTCGAAATTCAGAAATGACCTTAAATGACAACCCTAATGCGTATACACGTAACACGAGAGTCGGATGGTAAATTCCGGGGACATTCTGGTACCTAAAGTTTCTATTCCACACGTACGGACGATTAAGATTTCCGTAGAGTTGTGAATAAAAGCTGAGCAGCACAAAGAAAAAAGTAATCGCGGTCCGCGTCTACGCTGGAAGAAAAATGCTTTTGAATATTTCTCCATCTTCTTTCTCGCTTTCTTATTACAGCTTACACCCATATATATATATATATATTCTATGATACAAATCTGAACCCAAGTAGAAAATATTGCTTATTTGAATGAGAGGGATATATATTTTTTAGTTTGGTTTTTTATTTTCGGTAGACGAACTTGATCGATCGTTTATACGACGCGAAGTGCGCGGTTTCATTTTTATCCAATTTTTATGCAAAATTTATTCACCACCGCCTGAAATGATTCGTCGAATGAAATTTATATCCACGCAAATTGAGTAAATTTCTTTTTCTCTTTTGTTTGCAATTTTTTTCATCAATTTTTTTTTTTTTTTTCCTCACGTTTTATCTTCGCAGCTTTTAATTTTTTTCTCTCTTTCGTTAGCACAAGCGATACTTTGTGACGTGAATTTTTGCAAATTGTGTGTCTAAATTATTACACACACCGTACATCCGAACATGGATAATAAATTGCCTGATTGCATCTAATCCATACACAAACGTAGGTACATATCGATCCGTGTACCGTGTGACCTCGTTATTTCGCAATGTTCGCACGGTCGCAATTAAGTACAGTATATTTCTAAAACGGTGCTCTATTCGCAGATCAGTTTCACATTATACGAAAACTGCAAATAGACAGAAGTATCCAAGCAGCTGTGTTCAGGAATTCAGGCTGTAAAGCCAAGCTGCAGAAATCGCTCACGACTAGTCGCGCCTATAATAATACCGCGAGTCTCGTGCACGTAAGATAATTGCTACTGATAAATTATTCCTGTCATAGCCATGCATCGGCACCTGCAACGGGGAAAGGAGAAGAGAAATAAATCCAACCAACCTTCGAGTAGAAGTGTGTTCACACGTATTCTGCGAGTAGAAAAATTTACCAATGCTGAATCGAATTGAAGAATTGATTTCGCACGTGAAAATAAATGCGACAGGGGAAAATCGTGAGAAACTCGATTCGCGTACTTATTCAAGTATCACAATTTTACGATTTCATACATTTGTACCTAGGCAACAGCTGATAACAATTCACAATGTATATATATACACCATAATACGAATATGCATTCTCTAAAAATCATTCGATATCCAATCGAACTGAAGAGGTTAAAATTATGGCCATTAACCGTAGAGATCGAAACACAATCGTATTGACGTATTTGTTTTGCATAAATTTTTCAACATTATAAACTTCCTTTTATCCACCCCGAATTTTTCTTACAAAACAGAATTGACTCTTGGACGTTTCAATATTTCATGTCAATGCTGTTTTTGTTTTTCATTCTACGATCCCGATTTTGGTACATACATTATTATTATTATTATTATCGTTGTTGTTGTTGTTGTTATTTTTATTATTATTATTTCCTTTTATTTATTCTCTCCTTCATCCCGACGGGGCAGCTTCTCAAACGTTTTCTCATATTACTCTCCGCCTACCGTATCCGGTAAGAGGCAGGAGCTTTTTTTTTTTTTTTCATACGGTCGAGATTGTTTGTTAACATCCGAGTTGATAGAGATGGCTTGACGATGAGGTCGGTGCCGGGCGGAAGTTTGCGAAGAAGCTTTTTATACGGCATAACTTTCTGCTGCGGCAGGTACGTACGATCGTACGTATACATAAGCCGACCGTTATACCGTCCAGATAGTACGGCTCGGTTGAAATATTTATGTATATACATATACATATGTACATGTATAAAACTATATGTTATGTACCAACGCCCGCTACTTCGGCTCAACTAGCTTATAAATAAAAGATTTTCAAAGAGATTCCCGCACCGCCAGTTCGCCGTTCGTACCTTCTGTGCGCGATTCCTACACCCCCTAAAAGCCCGTCTATCTTTTCTCATCTCCTTCGTCTTCTCTCGTCTTTCATTTTTGTCCGCTCACCCATTATACCGAGTGAATTCCTAACGACCGCATGGTCCGTCGTCTGCTCAACTGTAATGCGCATGCGCTATAATCCGAGAACGACTGTTTACCAGGGTGACCAACTGCTTTTAACCTAAAAGAATTTCATGGTTGTTGAGCTCGATTCGCAGCTGTTAAAATTTTTTGGTTAGAGACAGTTGGTCGTCATGGCAAACACCCGTTCTCGGATTGTAGCGCGTGAGCATTGAATTTTATCAGACGACGAATTATACGGTCGTTAGGAATTCACTCTGTATAAATAGAGAAGATGAAATGTAAACTTCGCGGGTTCGAATCAAGTAGAAGTTTATCTGACGTTGATTCTATTTTTACTAAATTAAATATCTTTTTTCACAATTTTCGTTCGAAACAAATTTATTGTTCCGTAGATAATCGTAAAGTGGTTTAAATTTCTTCGCTCTGTTTTGAAGAAATTTATCACAGTAGTTGATGATCACGACAAACAATTACAATAATTCAACGTTCGTCGGTTTTGGAGTTTCATTGGTTGCCTTTGCTCTCGATTTTAACAGACGTTTTCCTTTTTTATCCATTTCCATAGCTAACATTTCAATTTTTTTCCTCGAACAGTTTCATAATTTCTGATTCCTTTAAATACAGTGTACACGTAAACAGAGCTCCTTCCAGAAATTATCATACACCGATATCTTTCATTAAATATGGATATATTGCTGGACAATTTTGCTAGATTAAGAATGCAAATGCTGTGATTCATTTGCCTAGAGCTTGGGTCTCTAGTCGAGAGCAGGCAGGCAGACCTGTTTAACGATGAATCGAGCTCTTCTGACCCCTCGGCAATTGCCGCATGTATACACTCGACTACTTCCCATCGGGTATTACAAGTCTCTAGCTAGAATATAAGGAGCAATGTGCCTGGTAAGTATATCGGCTTATCGATTCCTCTGTGACAGTTTAATTGTGCTTTGCTTTATTTCTCCTCCTTTTCTTTATGCTCCGCTGATTTCAGTCGGTTCTATCAAATTTTCGAAACCTTGATTTTCAACGGTTTAGGAAAAGGACCTAATGCGAGTGAGCCTGATAAACAAGCCTAAGAATTCCATGGAAAACGTGGTTGAATAGAATTTTTCTAAAATCATTTTTTTTTTTTATCGTACACATAAGTTGTAGATTACTAAATCAATCAAATCAGTCAATTAATCGTCGATAAGCAAAAATAAAATCTATTCCGAGGTGTAAAAAACTGCATCAATCGAGATCGAAATCATTAAAATCCGTGGATCCGACTCGCAGATATTTCCATCATTTTGAATGTTTTACATTTTGTCTTAATTCTGATTCGAATGAATCAAAAACTGCCGAGCCTATCAATGTTCCGTAATATAACCTAAACTTGCTCTTAAAAAAGAAAAGTAAATATCTTGTCAGAAACTTCGTCAACCCAATGTTTTCCACATTATTCACGATCACCGTAATCTGTGACACAGTTGACGCACAACAATTATTAAATCAAACTACTTCGAAAGTGAGTCTATCATAACCTTAAAACCTCCTGTTAAGACTTGGAATTTTTCGTTCATCCCTTTTTTTTTTATCCCTCCGTCGATAAATTAAATTTTTTTATCTAGTGAACCGAACAGCCAAATATGGTATTAAGGTGGTAAAAAGTGGCACTAAATGTAAAATGGCCAAAAACGTTGCATCCAACCTACCAAGATAAAAAGGAAAACTACAACGACTGGGGTGATAATTCGACTAGATGCAGTGAAGGACGCGTTCGGTACTTAGCCGAATACCAATGCGCATCGCCATGGGACCTCGCAGGAAGAGAAACTGCATTGGGAGAGCTGATTTCAGGCACAGTAACACCATGTAAATTGTATCTCCATGGAGAGGAATGTGTGTGTGTGTGTGTGTGTATGATAGTGTGTATGGGGGGACAGATGTGGGCATCGCTTTATGGATGAACGCATCGGATGTATGTTCGTACACTTGGAGTCAGTGATTCTGAGACGACTAATTTCCTGGACAAGTCGGTTACGTTGGCAATGGAAAACCAGCTCGCAGCGCCACTGTCGGCCGGTAACGAAAGAGGCTCAATCTTTATAAACGTAACGTAACCGATGACCGTAAAATTTTGTGTTTTTGGGTTACATTACACAGTCATAGGTTATGTGATGTTCATAATGTTGAGCCTGTTTTGCGAATTTGGTATTTTTGGGTTAGATTCGACGGTCATGATTTACGTTATGTTTACAAAGAAGGCACCTGTTTCGTAAAGTTTGTATTTTCAGGTTAGATTTCGACTATCACGAGTTATGTGATGTTCACAACGTTGAGCCTGTTTCGCGAATTTTGTGTTTTTATGTTAGATTCGACGGTCATGGGTTACGTTATGTTCACAAGAACTGATCCTGTTTTGCAAATTCGTTATTTTTAGGTTAGATTCGACTGTTACGGGATATGTGACGTTCACAAGGACCGAGACTGTTTTGCAAATTTAGTATTTTTCGGCTAATTCCGACGGTTAGGGGTCATGTTATGTTTACAAACAAGGAGCCTGTTTCGCAAATATAGTATTTTTAGGTTAGATTCGACGGTTATTTCGTTATATTCGCACAGAGGTAGCCTGTTTCACGGCCGTCCGGTGGCGGCGCTGGGGTCCGATTCCGCATCGCCAACGCAACGGACTTGTCGAATAAATTAGGCCTCTCAGAATCACCGAGCCCAAGTGTACATACACGCGTTGTAGAGAGCAGGGCTCCGTACCGCCCACGAGGGATTTCCTCTCCGGGTTATGCGTTTGTAATACCTGTACAACGCGCGGCGAGCGATCGGCGCTGCAGGGCCGCCTCTCTTCTCTGTATCTCGCTGCTCACTCAAGTTTATCTTGCGAACCCATTAAACCGTCTCAACTCTTATTTATCATCATTGAACGCTCGGGTGGCTGGATATCCGTACTCGCTCGTCGTGTGTGTCTGTCTGTAATCCGTATCCTGGCGCTTCGTATCCCCGTTTTTTGGGAGGGCTCGGACAGCCCGCGGGATCGATGGCTTTTCCAAATTTATCCTCATCCGTAACGCTAATTGATTAACGCTGTCGATTCAACGATTAACGAAAACTTCGAAATGCTCGCTCGTCCTATCGCGTTGACGTAGTTTCGAAATTAATTCCGAGAAATTTCTGACTGGATTCAAAACTCGATTTTCAGTGATCGATCATGTCGAGTTTTCGTTTTTTTTTTTTTTCACATTCATACAATATATCGATGACAACGATGAGAGGTAAATGTTTCTGACGACTCGAAATCGACTGATTCGAGAAATCCTTGGTCTGGTAAAAATTTTTATCCACGGGTATTGAATTTAATTTTTTTTTCTACTATTTCAACTACTTCAAACGACTAGTTTTTCAAGTGCCGTAAAAAAAAAAAAACAAATACAGTATTCCAGTTTTGAGAAATATGAAAACTTGCACTTTCACATGTATCTAATCAGCACTGTTAAAAAAAAAAAAAAACTTAACCAACTGCACGGGTCAGTGAATAATTATTCGCGCCAAGAGCTGCACAGTGAAAGAGTCATTGAAAAGGGCGAGAGCTAGAAAGAGAGTGAGAGAGAGAGAGAGAGAGTTAAACAATATGGACGGAATATAGCTTTGGCTTCGCTATCGGAATGCGACTTAAATTACGTACCCAACCCGGATGGTGCGATTGTAATTACTAGTTACGCCTATGCATTGAAGGAATATTTTTAGGAGACAATGGCTGTCTTATGACAATGAGACATTTTCACGCACTCGCGTGTGTTGCGACAGAGGTAGGAAGAAAGAAGGAAGGAGAGAAAGGAAATCGCAGAGTGCCGCTGCTGCTGCTGTTGCTGCACCCATGCGATTAACGCGGCATAATACCGACGCAATAATTCCCACAAAGGAAATACGTACATAATGCATGTATATTGTTGTACACGTATATTAGGCGCGTAAATAATAATCGGTAAAAATTATATTCTTTCATCGCCTGCCGCGGACAAAAGAGCCGGATGGAATTTTCGCAATGCCGCGACTCGCTTCTTCGGACCCGCTCGTTCGTATTATTTTCTTGTTGTTATTATCATTCCTCCTCACTACCTTCGTTTCACAGACGTCCTGATCGCAAATTGCATCTTGCAATAATTTCCGCTCGGTCTATCGTGATCTCTCCTCCATCGGTATCGAGGGACTCCCAAGTGTGACCTGTGCAGCCTCTGTAATTATACTATACATATGCATTATATGTACGATACCAAAGTGCAGGCTCGCCGATCGTTTTCTTTTTCTATTTTTCTCCTCATCTCCGACACTGAAAGAACAAACTCGGCATACCGAAATCGAATCACGTGAAATCCCGAGTTCGAACTTTCTTCAACTTTTTTCAATCTCGTAACGGATGACGATTATTTTACGGTCAATTTTTTACTCACAATCAGTTGATTAGAAATACGATAAAGAAACAATCAATCGATTGGACTGACGACTGCAAAAAGAACGAACGAAAAACAAATCTAAAAACGAGATTCAATTGGCTTGAAAACTTGAATTTGATTTTTTGATTTCTATCTCTCTTGTTCTGTTTTTTTTTTTTCTCTCGTCCATCACCGCAAATTATATTTGCATCGTATAATATAATAAAAAGATCGTACAATACGAACCGGGATTGGATTTTTGTCAATTTTTTTCTTTATCCTTTATTTTCTTCCGGGATTACAATTTAATCGCGTGTGGGGAAAAATGGGTTGAAAAATAGAACGAAGCGTTCGTTTATTATCACCACTGCACGCGGTAGGATAACGTAATTATAGTCGGATGAGCAGATGGTCGGAAGCGTTTCTCCGAAGGTGGATGAATCGGTAATCCGTTGTTTATTATACAGAAGCTGTGTTAAATATATACAGCACGTGTCCTTCTCTTTCGATATTAAACTGCTTACTGAACACATTCACAGAGATTCAACGTGTAACTCTAAAAGAGGCATGCATGAAGTGGCAGCTGTAATTAGCACCTGAGCTGAACCAGCGTCTAGCAGAAGCTCTTTTGTCCAATTAGTTGTAACAATTAGATACAACTCGAGATAAGCGAATGAAGCTTGTGGCCTAATCGGCTGTTCGAATTGCAACGATTGAAACGTTTTCCCCAAATTAATATTACACGATCTCTCGATTTATTTATTTTTCTGCCTGGGTTGATTCAATTATTTCTTTTTTTTTTTGGTACACTTCATGCTTCAAAACAATGAATAAACATATAAAACCACGTTAAAGTTTGCCGTTTTTTTTTTTTTTTTAATCTTGGGAGAAATAATAACGATTTAATAATTATGCTAACACAAATGTACAAATGTACAAATGAAAATTACTGTTTTTTTTTTTTTTTCATTTGATAAAGTTTGATTTTGCAGTGGCGAGAGTGATATTTGAAAATTAAAGAAAATCTATGATTTCAATTATTCGGGCGATAAGAAACCGAAACAGTATCAGTGTTTTAAATGTGAAAATAAATTTTGTTTAATTGTTATTATATATAAATATTTGAGAAAATTGGTAAATTTTTTTGTTTTTTTTTCACAAACCGAAATATCTTTCTGGATGATAACAATAGGAAAACTTTTCATAGTAAAACAATATATTTTCCTGTATTACTCACGTGGAAGAAATCAAAATTCGACATCTACAACCGAGACTCAAAATTCGTTTTGACCGGTGTTATTCGTTGGACTTGAGTGGCTCAAATTTCATTCCGTTCGATTGAATTCCCCTTTTCATTACTCGTGTAAACGTTTTTACACATTTTTATTACATGTCGCCTGATCAAATCTTCTTGTTCCAAAAATAAAAAAAAAAAATAAAAATAAAAATACCATTTTGGAAAATTCTCTTACAAGCTTCGTTCCAGAATCTGTTGCAGCAAGAGGTAAAACGCCTTACGTAGGCACGTTTAAAGGTGTAGAGACTTAGCCTCTCCCCTCTTGCGAGCAATTGGCACGAGGACGATCGTTCAAAGTTCACGTGAAAGTACTTATTGTGTTATGTTATGTGGACTCGCCTGTAGAGTCGGTCGTTTCACTCGAAACGATTCCATATTACATTACGCGTGTAATTCGCATCTCTCACCTTGGTAAATAAATGAAATTTCCGTTCAGGCTTGCTTTACGATTGTTCTTTCTCGTTTTTTTTTTATTCATATATACGTTTGTTAATATTAGTAGTAAAACTTGATGATGAAAATTCAACGAATTATACAAAGGCACGGAAGATGGAGAACGTTATGGGTTCAAGATTCAAAGTCAAATTTCGCTCCAAATCACGTCAGGCTTGTTCAAAACAATTATGGTGACAAATGATGAATTTTATTATTGACTTCTAGCGACGAGGGTCGTAAATCCAACCTTGAGTATAGTTAATTTCATTCAAAGACGAATGAACTTTGGATACTTTACGATCATCATTTATGGAAAGATCATCCAACAAACGCTGAAAGCAAAGCCAAGGATCGGTTAATTCACGGATTGTTCGAGAATGAAACATCAAGATCAATGTTACCAAAAGATATTGTATATCTTTGGGCGAAATCCGAGAAATGTAGTTTCGAGCAACCGAAACCGTTGAAACGATTTTCCCACCCATGAAAAATGGCCGAAACAAGTTTCACCAAATGTTGCAGCAAACCAAAGGTGTAATTGAGGTTTCCGGTCGAGACTTCTCGGAAAATTTAGCCTTACTCGAGGCGGAAAAAAAAGTGTCGAGAAATCGAGAAATCGCGTCTCGATTGTACGTAACTTTAATTTAAAGATTGATTTCACGAAGATACTGCAGGTACCTACTATTTTTTTATTAAAATACTGTGTAAATAATATTTTCACTCACCTCAAAGAAGAATCTAAGACACGTGTATTCAAAGTATCTAGTCTTTAATAAAAAGAAACGACTTTGTAGAAAGTTTTGCCGAAAGATAGTCAAAGTTTAAGTTAGCTAGTTTCGTTAGAAAAATGTGTAAATTTTTGAAACTTTTAATTTAAACATGCCTGAATAAATAATAAACATTGATAATTATTAATAATCTTAATTTTATTTTCCATTTAACGAACAATTTTAAGAATTTTTCATAGTCTAAAAAACATCTCGGGAATTCCAAGTCGACAATTCTCTAATCCCGAGAAAAAGAACAAGTCGACAAATCAGAAGCCCCAGGTCTAGATGTAATTAATCCAACCACCACCATGATATCCCCTGCACCCCATAACTGGACTCTGTGTTACATGTCGCTCCTTTTCCTCCCCCAGGCGAAAATACCAGTCTCTGTATTAATTCAACCCGTTTAGATTGTGGTCTGCGGATGGATATCAGCGTGAAAATCGTGGCCAAGGCGGGTCCTTGAGTGGCTCGCATTAAACGCCATCAGGCCAAAGCCTGGCTCTGTACGCTGGCCGTGGCTATCAAGGTACAGCTCTTTGCACAACGAAGTTCGCCGGTAGTCAAGAGATTCGCAGTCTGTTTGCCCATACGTGTGTTTATATGTATACATATACGTATGTATACGTGCGTGAAAGTGCGTATGCATACAGAAGTTGGCTGTAATGACTGGTAATTATTGCAGAATTCTCTCCACCGTTGCAAAACCCGCTCAGTCTCGAATTCCTTCTATCCTGTGAACTTGCGATCTTGGTAGTGAAGGGAAAAAAAAAAAAAATTCGTAAATCGTTCCGGTGATATCAAATGAGAGTCTCTTTGAAATTTTTTTCACCGTTGAAGACAAGGAACGGACCATATACTCAGCAGGGTTGGAGATTCGTAATTTTTTTTTTCAGGCATGGAGTTCGTCGTGAGAGTTTTTATCATCAAGAGTTATATTTTCGTACTTTGGAAACATGTTGTTTTAGACGTGATTTTTCAATGAAACTAAAGGTAACTTGAAGTTCCACATTTTACTTGTTCGTGAAAATTTTTGAAAATGGAATAGATTCGTTGAAATTTAGTAGTATAACAATACAATTGTATCAACTGTCGGTAAGGTTGCACGGTTTTGACCTCAAGCCGGTACGGCAGACTGTGACGTCATCGCGGAAAAGGGTTTGAGTCTGGGGAGAATGTCGGTAAGTGTCGGTAACAGGAATCTGCGTGTAGAACCCGCCCTGCTATACTACTAAATTTTACGCTTCGATCGTTAATCTTGTTAAGAAGACTATTTTCCCGAAATTCACTGAAAAACAATCTTCCTTCAATCGTGTCGTTATCGTTAAATATTTGATTACTGAATTGACTGTTGATATAAAAATATTCTGTTTCAGTTTTACTTAGTTGAAAATCGTATTCTGAAATTAAAACAACACCGTCGTGAAATGAAATCTAACTCGAAAAAAATCTGCTCAATTTTCAACAACTTTCAAGCGACTTGAAACAAAGTATCGATATCCAATCCTTTGTTCTTAATTCCAGTATTTTCTGTATTCTGTATTTTGAAAACAAATCCCCGTAGCTCACGAATATGCAATAACTCGACTCGTACAAATAAAACTAATAAAAAGCATAGATTTTTATCAACCAATCTCTTCAACACCGAGTTTCGAGGATGAATTTTACCCGGTTCTGTCCTCCGACGCTATGATTCAGGATTGCACTTCTCTCCTCTCCCATCACATACAGTCCACTTTCGGTTTATATACGCCCGCGATGCGTACACCATGCAGTGTTCACCCTCTGACACCATCTGTCGGCTACAAGCAGTCGCGTTCATTGCTTGACGAAAACCAATAACGACCAACGTCACGCACTCCGAATCTACCAAACGCAGATCCGTACGCACACATACACACACAGGTGAGCATCGAAATCAACGCCGAAGAATTAATTTAATTGTCATTTTTTTTTTTTTTCCTCCACACCGGATCAAATTTTCCGTCGTTTTTGTTATCCACTTTCTCGAAGCCCTGTTAAATATGGGGCTTTCTAATTTCACCAAGGATTTTCTTATACTTCGGTAAAAACCCTGAAACGCTTCGACAAATTGTTTCCAATTTTTTCAAATTTTTTCAATCACTCGTCTTTATCCTATGATTTTTTTTTTAAACCTGTCTCAGAAACACCCAAATTCAATTCTTACGAAACAAGAGAAAAGAACAAAAAGGTTGGTTTACGAAATGAAACATTTTCACGTAAGATTCAGACTGGGACGTGATTTTTTTTATCGAATTGTTTTTTTTTTTTTTTGTTCCTTCTATTTTTTTAAATCGTATTTTCTATTTTCATTCCTGTTAAAAATCCATTATAACACACATCGCATCTCTGATGTTTCAAATTTTTTCTCCACTTCTAAAACACAACGGCGATCTTTTTCAAAAATATTTTCGCAACGCTTGTCGTGTAAAAAAAAAATTAACGACTTAAAAAGTGTGGGGAAAAATTGTTGAAAAGAATTGTGAGAGTGTTTTGGAACTGAAGAAACAATTTTAAAAATCCGTAAACAAATCGGAGACGCTTTATGTATTGTAATTGATTTTTAATACACGTGAAAATAAAAAAATAAAAATCAAAAAAAAAAAAAAAACGATGAAAAAAATAGAAAAAATGAGATCCCATTCTGAATCCTGGGGTAAAATGTTTCATTTCGGAAACCAAATGTTTTTTTTCTTGTTTCATCAAAAAATCATTCCGGTGTTTTTGAGACATGTTTAAAAAATCATCGGGTAAAGACGATTGATTGAAATAAAAAATTTTAAAAAGTTCTTGGAACCTTTTCGTTAGTCGTACTAACGTATAAAAAAATCTTTGGTGAAATTAAAAAATGTCACGGTCAGCCGTACATCGAGTTGGCGTGAAAAGCCCCGTACGCAGTTCGTTTCCATTCTAATTGCTCAGAAAATACTTTGATAAATTATCGAATTGATATTTGAAATCTGGCAGGCTTTTAGTTTCGCGATAACATAACTGCAGTGAAATACAATCGGGTTTAAACAGTTTGGCTTATCAATTTCGAGGCTTGTGTGCACGAATATGTCGGTGCACGAGTAATGGGGCGATATCTGTACGCTTAAGGGTTATAAAAAATTAACGCCCGCCGGTGCAAGAACGATTACGCGATAGTTTCGTTCTTGTTTTTCTCTCCCTTTTTTTGTTTTTGTTAATTTTTTTTTGTTCCGTACTCGCTCATCTCTCGGTTCACCCAGTTATCTAAGTTATTGGCGATGGCGCGCCGCAGTGTCTTTGGGGATTTAAAGCGACGACGAAAACTCTTCCGAGCTGTCCTTTTTACCTCTTCTTCTTCTTCTTCTTCTTCTTCTTCTTCGTCTTCACGTTTCTCGCCTCTTTCTCTAACCCTCTCGAAAACTCCTCCTCCATCCAATTTCATCGGTATCAGTGTCTTATGACGTACATTAAAACGTCGAAAATGGCAAAAGATTGTCCCTCTCTCGCAAGCTCCACTCGGATATCTGTCCATTAGCTAAAAGTCCCCCTTCCAAAGATTCTACTCTCTTATGGTTAGCCGCGAAAACGCGTCGTTGGAAATATATTTAGCGATTGTAAAACTTTTGTCCGTGTCCCTCTTTGCCAGCTGTGTGCTAAACTACCGCCAATTATGATCGGTCAATTTTTTTGTTTTTCGATTTCGTCAAATCGCATCGTTACGCTGCTTACGATTAGTTACATTTTGGCTTGCGTCGATTGAATTAACTCTTTATCCTTACACACATACCGACAGGTTTTCTTGAAAGGATCTGCTCGTAGTACGCGCTATTCGACTTCCTAAATTTTCAATGACTGACATCCGTGCCCGAAGCCCGAGGCAAACTTATTCAGTGACAAAAAGAAATTCCCTAGAATCGACCGGTTGACAAGTGACAGTCGATCATAACCTCACGGCGCAGCTGCGATCATCACGCATCGGTCAATCAGCCCAACATGCTAGTGACATTTTTACAAAGTTGGCTACAAGTTTAAACTAGATTCGATATAAAACCAAAAGTCCTTCTGTCCGTATGTTCGCTCATAACTTCAAAACTACTGAACCAATTTTGACACTTCTTTTTTCTGTGAATAACTGCAACGTCTGGCCAAAACTTAGGCTGTATACCGTTAAAATCTGATCATCAGTTTCGTAGATATAACGATATCTGTAAGCCAAGTCTCGCGGATAATTTATCCAATGACAGAAGTAAGCGTTGCTTTTAAAAAATTTTAAAAGATGAACGATATCGGAACACATATCGCGTTTATAGAAACGGAAAATTCTGAGTACATACCGATGAGCTTACGGCCGCCTCCCATTAGCTTAACTTATCGTCCAGCTGGCGAGAATTTGAGCTCGGAATAAAGGCGTGCACGTATATTCACGCATCGGGCAACACACGTCGAGCCTTGTTACAGGTGAAGAAGGTGTTTTTAGTCACATCGTCTCCCGCGGTGTGACGGTGCTGTAAAAGAGAAAGAGGCCACGCGGTATATATGCCGGTACACGTATACACATACATACAAACATATATATATATATATATATATACCACTTGAAATAAACGCGATATCTTGATTTACGAGTCAGTCGATGGGACGGCAACGCAACCCTTTTATTTCACTTTGCTTTTACCCTTTTTTCAATTTATTTATTCGGACTCGAAGTTTGTACACCTTCTCCCATCCGCTCATTCCGTGCTCTTCGAACTTATTGTGCATTATTCTTCCGTTTCAAATGACTGTTATACGCAATAATTGAAGTTAGAATTTCAAGGTCGTGGATTATTTATTTCTATTCTTCAAACTTTCACAGCGACTTGACGTTCTTCTCACTTGGCTTATCGCAGTTTCGGTACGTCTGTTTTGTAGAAATTTTCGAAATATCAAATTTAACCTCATTATCGAGAAAAAAAAAAAAAAACTATTCCCAATAACGTTAATCTGGCTTCTAACCGCGGACCGAATTGTTTCTAACATAGAGTTTTGAAACGAGTGAACTGGACCGATTGAACATCGATCGAGGTTACAGCGAAGATAAGAACCGAAGCAGAAGTAGAAGTTGAACATGAGAAAAAAAGAAATTTGAATTGAAATGCTGATTGAAAGAAAGAGCAAGAAAAGAAACAATGAACTAGGAACAGAAAAAAATGGGTTTACTTCTTTTCGGTTTCTGTCTACCTTTTTTTCTTTACTCTCTTTCTTCTACATACCTTTGCATGTAATACACGTATACATATATATATATATATATATATATATATACACACATGCACACCTTTGTTTCAAAAGTTGAAGCAGAAGAGAATTTCTTGTCCGGAGGTTAACCTTTCGGCATAAAGGCAGAAGTATTACGTATATAAGGTATGGATCTGCATCTCCAGTCATAGAAATACGTGCGGTTATATTTTCTACAATGATAATAATATGCGGCTAATCGTGATTTCGCCTCAAAGATGGATATTCCATGTGAACGAGCCGCGGGTATAATCCTTATACGGTTTGGTGGCATAATCGAGAAAATATTGTTACGTAAAGTGTATTGCGAACCGGGTATTTCAGTCCTTACTATACGCGGTGCCGGTATAAGATACGTGTAAGATGGAGACGAGATACCTATCTTGGTTTATGAATATATCCACGACACGATCCTGAACCACAATCCAACTATTCGCTGAACGGTTTAGACGGCGTTATTTATAAAAAAAAGTTCTTGCCGTTTCTCGTCCCACTGAACTTTTGCATCTATCCTTGAAACCGTGAAACGATGTTAAAAATTAGAATCCATATTTATACAACGTAATTGAAACAGTAGAATATACCTTACTTGTTCGCTCTTAAATTTCACTAAGAATAAAGTCGAATCGAGTACGATGAAAAATTTATTTACTCCGAAATTTTACAGGAGCCGAGGATTCGAATATCAAAATCATATTCAGTTCGCGGATTCGACTTTCATTCCGCGTTTCTACACCGCGAGCTGCTGTTTAATTAGTAAGTAATTGACCCGTAATTACGGACCGGATTCTCCAGGTGATCGGTTCATCCTTCCGTGGTATTTCAAGCTTTCTTCCGATATCAACGGACGAATACGAAGCTCAGCTTTATTTGACCCGCCGTACTTTTATATCGACGATTCAAAGCTCTTACCGTAAAGTCGCGTTCAGCGTGATCCTTAAATCAGTTGCTTGCAAACTCGCTAATCGTGACCGAATATCGGAATGATGAAAATTAGGTGATATAAATTAAACCCAGCCTTCGTGAATTTTCCTACGATTTCTTGGCCCGAGTCTTGAAAAATATTCAAAGGGTCGATTGGTGGGTTTGGTGAATCAAATGATCGTAAGGCACCTGCGTGATTAACGTCCGCAGATCGGTATAACTACCGAATTATCCGAGGTCCCCCAGAGTGTCGAGGCTGCGTTATTTCGTCGTTACAAAGTGAATGAAAAAGGGTTTTTGATAATACGGTGCATCTAGGGTGGTGTAAATGCGCGGGAAGAAATTTAAGCGAATCAGATTAGGTCGCGCGGGTTTCGTATAAGGTGTATAAAATCACGCCTGCAGTATAAATCCCGCCGCTTTCGTAACCACGAATCATCCCGTAATAATTCACAGCTTCCGCACTAATACCTGTAATTCATCGAAACTTGATTTACCAATTTCATATACATCGTACTGTATGCTCCTCGCTTTCAAAAATTATTTCCACCTCGGTAACGATACATCGTCCATTCTTTTTCTCCTCTGTAATACCGCGTCCACCGATGTGAAATACATGTTTTACTTTTGATGTTCTAATAATTTCAGATTTCAGAATATCGAGTTTTGGTAAATTTCAAAATTTTCGCGCTTCAACGTGTCAACATTTCGACTTGTTGTCAAGTCGATATCTCAATGCTTCGCGAAATCGAGATGTGTAGACTTGAAAAATTTTACTTCTCAACACATCAATTTTTTAACGTATCGATATGTCAGCGTAACAAATTTTCAACATTTCAACATTTCAACTTTGCAACACATCAACATTTCGACTTTTTAACGTATCAACGTTTCAAGTTCGTATCTAGTATCTTAATAGTCCACGAAATCAAAATGTGAAGACTCAAAATTTCAACTTTTCAATATTTCAACACGTCGAGTTTTTAACATATTTCAATGTTTCAATGTTTGAACATTTCAAAATTTCATATCAATGAATATTTCGACTGGTACGTATGAAATGAGGAGGATTGAAAGAAATTATGCAATTCAACGTTTTTGGTTCGCATTGATCAGTTGAAAATTGAACCGTTTAGAATTCAACAAATTCCCGTTAAATTCAAGCGATAAGCAATATTTTCGAAAACGATCTCCGATATATTTAAACTCAATTCTAAAATTGCGTACAATTTTTCGTGAATTACAATAAAATTATTTCGGACAGCTGTGTGTATTTGCAATTAATTCAGGCGAACGTCGCCGCGTACAAACAGTTTCATTTAAAAAGATTCAGCGTTCGAAAATTTTCTCAATTTTTCTTTCTCCCGCGCGTCTCTCTTTCCCCCGTTAAATTTAGATATCAATGATTTATTTGTCCGCTCATTTATATATTTGTTTATTTATTTTTTTCACCCATAGAACATTTAAATTCACTCTTTCGCCAGCTTCATTAAGAGGATCGCTCAGTAGCGATCGGTATAAGCTGGGAGGAAGCAGGCACGTCTCAAACGTTAAATTCCTCGAACGAAAGAGACATGTAAATGGATCGAGGTCCTTTTGGTCCTTTCACGCATAACCTGTTAGTCCTTTTAGTGTAATTAGCATCGGTATCACTGCCTTCGGAACATTCGAAGGCTTCTCCGCAGCTTCGCACGACCTGCGTGCAGAGCTTAAATCTCGACTTTTGACTGCCGAGGTATCTTCGTCTCACCGAAACGAGAACAAAGCTCCCTGTACACACCTCAGAGTCGATCTGTGTAGGCTGGATCTCAGGAGAAAAACCCGTCTCATAAATCAGACCCCAGTCCTTAACGGTCAAAGATCGGCCAGTTTTAATTACTCCTTATCATCGCCCAGGCGTCGGTGTAACAACAACGCGTAAACCAAGGTAAGTGAGTCGGGTTAGAGTCAGGTGGGAGCTGCAGCCGTTCTCGATTTCGGTTCTGCCCACACGATTTCAAATATTCCATTCATTTCCGTCAGACTCGGAGAGAAATTTCTAGTTCTCCTCGCACCTCTCGTACCGTATGGAGTTTAATGTACAGGTACAAGGTACCCCTTTAGCGTGCGCGAGTGTAAATCACGAGAATCTGAGCTGTCAAAATTGGTCACACCTCGATGATAACTTGGCGAACCGGGGATTTCAATCATCCGTATCTATACATACTAATATTACAAAGAGATAAAGGTTGTTTATTCCCGGCTTAACCATAAAGTTAACTTTTCAGACCTAAAAAGTGGGATAAAAGTGGCATATTTTTTACTAAAACGTATTTGCGCGAAATATTAGATCATACTTCCCGCAAATCTGAAACAGCGGGAAATATGAGCTGATATTTCCCGCAAATCCAGATCAGCGGGAAATATGAGCTAATATTTCCCGCAGATCTAAAAGTGCCAATTTTCAAATAAATATTGCGGCCAGAGTTAAGTCGGAAATAAAGTCCTATATCTATCACAGGAATAAAAGTCGACTTTATTCCCTTGTTACATAATGTGATATTGTTTGTTTGCATGTATGTATGTAGGGGATAATCTCTGGAACCACTGAACCGATTTTGAAAATTCCTTCACTAATAGAAAGCTAAACTATCCCTTAGTAACATAGGCTATAATTTATTTTGGTAAAAATAAGTTTTTAGTTTGAATTATCGATATTTGTTAATAAATTCGGAATTCTGCTCACGCCGGAGGCCTTAATTATTTACATTTTTTTTTTTAATAAAATATATACTTCGCAGTAAAAATTGACAGTCAATTTTCTAAATCTAGCCAGAAAATCTACTTTCTTTTTTTCTTTTCACAATAAGTTGAGGTTATTTGATGTTGATGGAACAATAAATCGATTTTGAGGGCTTGTTTTCGATACAATAAATGTAGTCAACTGAACAAAGTGATTTAGTGTTGTATAATGAACAGAAAAAATGTAGTATTGTCAACTGAAATACGATCAAACCAAAGGGTGACTTGTTATGCCGACAGCATTTAAATCGTAATTATTGATTTTAATGATACCCTTTTTATATATAATCTTCTAACAACCCTAAAGGATGAGATTATTCTCAGTATGCAGTTAAAAATAAGGGAAGATAATTTCGAAGGCGGGAAAACATTTTTGACGACTTAATCGAGCAGCTTGAGAGCGTGCGAGGCTCGAAAGGCCACAGAAATAGGGGGTGAAAAAAAAAAAAATAGGAGAATCCAAAGTTAGTATCGTAAAAAGAAAGGTAATGAAAATTGCGACTATAATTTTCTACAATCTTGCAGTTGAACCCAAGCTGGGCCGGTCTTATTTCAAATTTTATAACCCCTTCGTCCGAGGGGTTGTAAATATTTCTAACCAGCACCACGTGACCCACGATTCCCTAGTTAACGGTTTTACAACCAGTAAATTATAGTCTCAACCTCGATATCTTAACCTACTCGTTGCAGTACCCGCGGCTTATCGAGCCGCTTACCCCCGGCCAATGCGGGGTGCGTTTATCACCGATCCGTGTGCCACTTAAGCGACCAAAACGCGTTACGAATCAAATTTTTATCTTCCAACGCGCTCCGCTATCACTTACAATTAGCGATCTTCCAATTTTTCCCCCCAAAATCTTAGAGGTTCGACTGATTATTCGATTTCCAAACGAGAAGGTGAAAATTTAACTAGGAATTTGTTGTCTAGCTTGAATTTCCGAAATTTAAATATACCCAAAAATTTGTCCGGTTCGAACTTTGGTAGATGTTGCGGGTGTGGAAAATTTGCGGCTGAATAAGGCGAGAAATTCAGTTCGATTTTCCGGGAATTGAAGGAGGTGAAAAGGTCGGCGGATAAGTTTAAATAAAAACGAGGAACAAGTTACTTAACTTCCTGCGGCCAAACCGCCACGACCACGAGCTTTTTCTCCGCTTTCTCTTGCGGCTCTCCGACTATTCATTGGATTGTTTCTCGCCGTGAGTTTCTTTCCTATTCTAAGAAAGAAAAGGTAAACTGTTCGTAGAGGAGTATACGAGGAGAACTGAAATGAATGGAAAGCTCGGATTTCACCAGAAATTGGGGAAAGCTGACATATTCGCGTTGCGGAAATATCTTAATACTTGATCATCTTTGAACATCTTTGCGTGTTCGATACATCTTCGATATTCTCCTCGCGACTCACGAATCAAGGATTTTCTTTGTCGGGAGAAAGTTGTAATATTTCTTCGTTCTTTCAATTTTTTTTTTTTCTTTTTCTTTTCTTTGGATTCTGAATCGAAGGATGAAAGC
The DNA here is from genome assembly GCF_021155775.2 of Neodiprion pinetum. Lineage (NCBI taxonomy): Eukaryota > Metazoa > Arthropoda > Insecta > Hymenoptera > Diprionidae > Neodiprion > Neodiprion pinetum. Next base: position 32,319,083 of record NC_060236.1, on the reverse strand, counting down.
ATTACTCACACGATTACCTCGCAAGTTCAACCTTCGTGGCGGCCGATATCTCGTGGCATGTATAATGGACGCGGGAGTTGAATACAGTTTGAATATTAAAATGCATTATTGATCACTCTGAGAGTGAACGTCTAGACTAGCCACGAACAGAACTGTATCGATCAAAACTTATGAATTGTAGCCGAGGATATAACGCAAAATATAACCGTGACATTACCATGCTTGTTGTTTTTTTTTTTTTATTATTATTATTATTATTATCGAATATTAATCCGTTCGTGCCAAGCAGAGGCAGAAAATGACGAAGGAATTGGCTAGAGAAAGATAAAAATGAAACGTTGATACAACAAAAATTATAACGTTCGGTCCTGAATTTAATAATCCGACGGATTATTGCCGAGGTTAAATTAATTGTTCATCAAATCGGTCATCGTGATATCAATGAACTTTCTACACCGAGACGGCATGGCAGTGGCTAATTCACCGATTAGCCAATACAGTTGGACCGTCGAATAGAGTGACAAATGGTGAGTCGAGAGAATATATCGAAGTGAAAGCAGACCGTGACACGAGATTAGACAATCCGCAGGGTATAAACATAGCCGGAAAAATGACTGGCTCGTATCTCGAAGTGAATTACAAGAAGGCGAAGTTGGAGAGTGTGAAATATAATCGTTGGCACGATCGGAGCTCGATGAATAATTTCCGTTTCTTTATTTGCGCAGAGGATCTACCTTTTTTTTTTTATTTTCAATTTGTAAAACCACCCGGCGGCGTAATAATCGCGGATAAAATCTGACCCGCCTGGATAACTTAGGATTTTTTCATACTTGGCGCGCTAACGCAGCGACTTTGATCGCGCTGCGCACATTTCCCCGGAAGACTTTGCCGCTAGTCTCAAGCCGGCTGTGAGGCTTATCCATAATCAACGATGCTAATCTCGGCGTATATAGCTAGGAGAGAAAGTGGGTACCAACCACTGCATGTAATAGCTATGCCTAGTCACTCGCCTGCACATGTGCAGTTATGCGCGCGCATGTTCACGCGTGAACTCGTCACGTCGTTGTTCCTTGATCTTTACCCTCTGGGATAACTGCACGCGGGTTTCTCATCGCTACGCGGTTTCTTCCGCATTTTCAAGCCTCAAAAACAACGCGTAGAGAATTTTACGCCGAATTTATAGCCCCAACGGCCTCGAAACTGGAGCGAATCGAAAATTGAGTCCGCGCTGTTTTACCGACGCCACCGGCAGGTGGCGCGTCGAGTCGCGCGGGAATTTCGAAACGGTTGAAATTCTTTTCGGCCTGTCGGGTTGTTCGACGCGATTTCAGCTGAGCGTTTAGACCGAACCGGGTTGCGACAACTTTACCAAAAGCTACCGCGTGTCTAATTAATCTTGGATCACCTGCCGTAGCGTGGAAGGGAAAACCGTCATCGAATAACGATTCGAATTGGTATAAACTTTACCCTTGGTTAGACTGCCAGCCAAATTTTCAAGCGTCTCTAAACCTCCGCGTTTATATACGACTTCCCCGCAGCTGACGGATAAAACTATTCATACGCAATTACGCCGATCGTTTCGTACGGCAATTAGCCCTAATTCAGGTTTGATTTCCAGATCTCCGCGCTTCAGACGCAGATTCGTCAAACGAGTTGATACGCGCGTGTAATTGCTTACGAATCGAATTACATCTGGACATAATATAACGTTCCAAATTTACGTTTACGTGTATAAAACCTGAAAATATTTTTTCTTTTTTCTACTGCTGAGGTTACATGTACATTATTTACGCGATTATCGTAGGCTAAGACTTTAGTTTTTTTTTCTTTTCCCTACTCTACTTCTTGGAAAGGAACAACGGCGATTATTTACAAAAAATCTTCTCAAGTTACCGAGATAATCGCATCCTCCGCTATAACGTGTCTTGAGAAAATCGGCATCGACGGACCGAGTAAGGAAGGAAGGGTCTTTGGAGCGGGGCCTAGGATTACCTATGCTATGCGGGGTCCGGAGAAAACAATCGGAGTTTGATGAAGGGAAGGGAAAACGGGAGCCGAGGAAAAAGAAAACGGAGAAGAGAATTATGGCGGGGGAGGGGGGTAGAAAAAGAAACGATAGCAAAAAACAAACATGAATCGGCAGTGTAACTCGACACTGCAGCATTCACTTCACGTCATAACTCATAACCAAAGACACCTACGCTATTCAGAACATGTCAAAAATCCTCAAAAGAGATTTCGCTGCGGAATTGCTTTATGTTTTCAGGTTTAGGGAGTGCGGAAACCCGGCCCACCAACCATGCTCACCTTTCATACGACTTTGTGCGCAATGATTATTATTTTTCATGTTTTTTTACCAATTTTTTTGTTTTTTTTTTCTATTTTTTTTTTCAAATTCCATTCGACCTGAAATAAACGAGGTCATTCATAGTTCCGAGTCGTAAAAAATCCTGCGGCAGAATCTTCGACAAACGAAAAGAAGTGGCGTCGCGACGGAAGAAATTTATCGTTCGCGGAAGTAGTTTTGAATTTTTCGCGGATCGATAGGCAGAGTTGTTATTTATTTATTTTTATTTTTTTTCAATGATTTCACAATTAAAGCTGAAATGATTCTCCTTGCGACTTTTTCTTGAATTAGCTTTCTCTCGTTCTCCCTTGATCTGTTTCGCTGCTTCGTCTATTTCATCTTTCCGAGCCTTCCCTCCTGTTTTTTTTTGATTTTTTTTTTTCTTATTTATCATAGATTTATCGCGTAACCATCGAATTCAACCGCCGACTGGATCGCGGGAGCGCCACGATGCGGAGCCAAATTTCCGTTAACGCGATACAAGAACTCGAAGAAAAACGGCGCCCAAGAGCGAATATCGTGCGTATGTAAATCGTACTTTGATCGTTTTTAGTAAGAAAGTCACGAGTCTCAATCTCGAAAAGAAATTCCTTCACGAAACTTGCTACAAGCCTGCAGCTCAACCCGTGATCACACACACACACACACACACACACACACACTTGCGAACTCGTCCAACTTCCGTCGACAAGCTAACCGCTGGATGCACACGACCCTAAATCACATCATACGAATTACACCGTCTTTTTATAATTAACGAAGCTCAGTCTTGTTCCATTTTTTGTTTTCTTTCTTTTTTTTCTCACTTTCGAGACGTTTTTTCACTCTCTTATTATATTTATAATTCCTGCACGTATAACGGACCGTCATTAAAAATCTTCAACGTTTGTTGAAATAATTCTTGATTAATTTGTTTTATTTTTTCTTTCTTCCCTGTTCAACCGAGTTAAAGTTCAAGCAAATAACAGTAACGATATTGACGACGGATCGATGGATAAAAAAATAAGACGTCAACCGCGTACGGCGGATCATTGACATGGATTAAAATACATCCAACAAGGATCTTAAGGGTGCCCTCGTGACGCAACAATTAATCGAAAATTAGCCCTTGGCAGTATTTAAATTGCCGTATTGAATCTGCAGAAATTTTCTGCTACCATGCGTGTATGTACACACGTCGGGCGTAATTTACTCAGCCGTAAGGGATAACGAGAATTGCACCCCTACAATGTCTCCGCGAGGTGTGTTATTATATATTTCTCTCTGTATAATCGCGCTCGGACCGTTCGATAAATCGTAACGACAACTTGGGTTATTGCATATAATGTCAGCCGTAATATATCGAACCTGCGGCGTCGGTAATTGTCGCCTCGAGTTATCGCTCCTCCCCCCCCCTCACCTCGAGTGATCGACGTCGCGCAATTGTTCCTCAACTCGCCCCTCGATCTTCGATAATTCGTGAATTGATTAAAACTTTTGGAAAAAAACGACTAAAAAAGAAAAAAAAAAAAAAAAAAAAACAATACATCCCAACGAATTATAAATTCAAAATTCATCGAGGTAGGTCATGTTTGAACAAAACGGTTGTTAAGCAAAGTTTCGATCGGCAATCCGCCAACGATATTTAAGCTAGAATAACAATGTTAAAAAATTCCAACGTTGTTCTTTCAAATGTTTAACGTGACAATGTAGACAATGTGCGTGTGAAAAAAATTGTCATTTTACGTAGGAATGTGAGAATCGCAAATTTTTATTCGGATTACACTTTTTATATTACGTTTTAAGGTTACGTATGGCGAAATTTTAACTTTGAACGTAATAAATCTGCCGTTGTTTACAAAATTGATGGGAATTGATGACGAGAATGTTGAATTAAAACGATGTGCAGGACGATTACAGTGAACAATTACGATTGGTCGTTAATAATTTGCTTGCGCCATTTGGGGGGAAGTGAAGATTTTCGAAAACGATCGCGATAATTACGTCGCAAATTCAAATATAAGTAAATCGATAATATATTATACAAACGGGAAAATTATGAATGTAGTATAACACTGAGAAAAATTTCATTTCTTATGGTAACTAGAAAAATTGAGTAAAACAGGTATCGTTAAAAAGAACTGTTTGAATATTGTTGTAATTACGAAAAACGAGGTACGCCTAACCATTTTGCGCTATCGTCGATCAGTTTTTGGTAATTGCAACGCAAAATCAGTTTATTCGGTTAACTCTACTTATTTAGTTAAACAAGACTTCAACGTCAATTTATCATTGCACAAGCGTTAAATTTTCGCAACAGTTAAAAGAAAATATAGCAACAGCGATCGTAATGAGAAAGAATAGTAACGGATACCAGACTTTCCGGTAACAGCTAGAAAACTAATTTTCATTTTCTATCTAGAATTATCGAGCGGTAACTGGAACTAAAAATTTCTCTCAGTGAATATCGCGATAAAGAGAATTCATAATTACCTCAAAGAATTTGGAAATTATTAAACATACCTTGGTCACGAACTTATTAACAATCAAAGAATGATAGACACAATGGTTTTTCAAAATCCATAGACAAAATAGATAGACAAAATCTTTCTTCGTACTTCACTTCAGTATTTTCATTTCTCTTTCTTACTCAAGGTTTAGTTTACAATCTCACGTACTTTTGCCTGGCTTTTATTAGTATTTTCAATCGCACCCGATTATTAGTTCAATTATCTTGTTGTATCTTCTAAAAAGAAACGACTGTTTTTTTTTTTTTTTCAATTTTGATTCAACTGTCATTTATTTTCGTTCGGCTTTTGTTATTCTCTTACTTCCTTCTTTGTACTATTTAGTTTCTGAAAACCTAATAAATAGTCTCTTCTCTCTCTCTCTCTCTCTCTTTCTCTGTATTTTTGATTTCACGGAGGATTTCATTATTTTTTTCATAAAAATTGGGCTCAATTTCGCGGCCGCATGCGGAATTCAATTTGATTTCCCGCCACGGGCGTTTTCCCAGTTTCGAGGATGCCACGGGGCATATATTTTAGTTACACATATATGTATATAATATGTATAATGTATACACGCATCTACGTAACGGCGAAACAGGGCGACGGTGTGACACGCATGCAAAATTTTCAAAATAACCGTCCAATTTGTGTTCATGCAAATACCTTTCGAAGTTCCGTCTTAGCACAGACGTGAATCGCGGTTTAACCATCTCTCGACAATCGCTGTATTTATAACCTCGGCACCTAGTCGAACGATATTCGCGATGATTCCGTTCCGAAATCGTCGCGCTTAATTAGAATTTGAAATTTTTACGCTCCCAGGTTAATCCGAAGTTTCGTTACGGTGTTAAAATGCGAGTTAAACCGAGGCGTTGAAAGGAACGCAAGCCGGAGAAGAGAGGCGGAATAATTTGCAACGAGGCGGAAATTTCAACCGTGAAACTAACAGACGGATTGAAATTCGCTCGAGATTATACGTGCAATTTGCAATAAATTTTCACCCACCCAGTGGGGAGAATATATTCTTTATTACGATATAATATACTGTCAGCAGGTGGGATCTTTTACTTTCGAGCCATACACAACGAGACCTTCGATTCACAGTTGGAAATAAATTTCGCATGAAAAATTGGTTTGATCGAAAGAAAAATATGATATATATATGATAAATATGTCGTTTTTTTTTTTTTGTCACTTTCTTTACTTCACTGCACGAAAAAATTACTCGAACCGATCGGTAGTTTCGCTTTTGTTCTTGAAAAATTTTAACGCCAAATCGTGTTACTTGAAAACAGTTTGTCAACGGTTGTATTTTTGCGAATTTCTCCGTATTTTTTTTTTTTTTAAATTTTTTTTTTGGTTCACAGAGTATCGAAAAATTTTCCGACCTACTTTTTCACGGCCCTGAATCATCTGAATCTCGAGAATACGAAGGAGCGATCCGCGTAGCGGAGGCTCTTATCTCGTTTCAACCGGGCACGAATTCGGTCTTCGATTTTATTTCAATTGTATTTTAATTCTGATGGAAATACGGGGCTTATAAATTCCCTATATCTATACATATACGTACAAAAGAATCTTCATATTGAAACTGAACAATGGATCAGGTCTCACGTACAATAGATTTCTTGAAGCGGGACGTATTTAGGAATGAAATGAACCGTAATGAAAAACCAATCAAAAATTTAATAACTAATATATATATATATAACTGCGGAAGATTTGCCAGAAGAGGTTTTCTTTCTTTCTTTCTTTTTTTTTTTTGTTTTCTTTTTGTTATTTTTCTTTCTCTCTTTTCCTTTTACCAAGGAAAAAGGTAAGGAATAAGACGGATAATAAAATCGGATAGCAAAATGACAATCGAAGTAAAAATAACAGGGGTGGATTTCAACCCCGGACGAATTTTTCAATTCTCGTCGAAATTTTTCTCACCTCACAATCGCGTATTGCAAAACCGTCCGTAATGGAAATTATCCTGTCGGTGTTTTGTTATATTTAAACTTAAAATAATCCGCTAAGGAATAAAAAAAAAAAAAAAAAATATAACACGGGGGAAGTTACGCGTGGAAAAAAATATCCCGCTCGATGCGTAAAATGAGGTTAAAAATAAGAATCAAATACCGGCACAATTATCGAAATAATTTAATAACAAAAGCGGTCAAGCTCCGTGTAGAAACGGATTAAAATCAGACACGAATTTTGTGGAATAATTTTTTTCCAACGTCCTACGAAGCGCACGTAGCCGGGTGGTTAATTGGATTTTATCATGTCACGTGGCCGGCTTATTCGTTGGGAGAAACTGTCTGATTGTGATTCGGAGTGGGCAGAATCGACGAAGCAACCGAGCCACCGGCTATTTCTCTTCACAGCCTATCTGTAACAGTGGTATTTTACTTATCGTATAAGAATCTAAATTGGGATTCGATTAGATCCATTTGTCGATGCACATTTCTATGGGGCATTCCACGTGTAATCGCGCTGACCGAGACCGGTTCGAACTTCGTGAAATGTTTTTGTTTGACGATAAAAGTGTGCGTGATTCTTTTGTTCATTTTTGTTTCGAGACTTTCGGGCATTGGCAGCCGATAAAATGTACACGATTTTAAAGTTTCGAGTTGGGTTTAACACCGAAGCAATTTGCTCGTATTTATTTACAGCATTTGGTGTGGAGAAAAACGTATGGTTTTTGTGAGATCTAAGAAATCAAGTATCTTTCAGTATCCTGTCAATTTTTTTTTTTTTTTTGGGCCTCTAATATTTTTTTGCACGTGTTGTAAGAATTCAAAATTTAACAGAACTGAAACTTTTCTTGTATCCACTTCACTTTTCTCCCCCGCGGTCCGCAGTTTTCAAGCTACATCATTAACTGACGCTTGGACATTGTCAATGTTCGCCATATCAACGTTTCAACAGCTGCTCCAAAGTTCGAAAGTCTCGAACCGCAAATCTGTGCGAAAAAATCGTACGTTCTATAACCATTTCGTGATATTTGATACAGTTTTAAGAGGGTTTTGATCAGTTACATCGATGACTAATCGCAATAACCTCGGTAAAAATAACCTGTCGTAACAAAACCCAAACAATAATAATCCTAGATGAATATAACCTAAATGTAAATAGTCGAAGGAAGAGAGAAAAAAAAAAAACCCCAAAAAAAAATAAAACCAAAGCGAAAAATAACCCTAGACGCATGTAGCGCAAACAAATATAACCTAAAAAACAAAAAAAAAAAACAATAACCGTGAACAAATATAATCTAAACAAAAATAACCCAAGTGAAAAAAAAAAACCCTAGATAAATATAACCCAAATAAAATCAACCCAAGACACAAATAACCCCAGGTTGATATACCTCCGATAAAAAAAAAAAATTCTAGGTAAAAAAAAAAAACCCTAGACACTAGAAGTCAAACAAAAATAATCCAAGACAAAAATAATCTCGGACAAGTTTCACCCGTACAAAGATAATCCAGGGCCAGAAAATAAAAAACCGATAAATACAACCCAAGCAGAATGAACCCAAGACAAAAATAATCCTGAGCTAATATAATCCTGGACAAAGAAAAAAAAAACCAGATGAACGAGACTCGTATAAAAATAATCCAAGACAAAAATGACCTAAAACAAATATAATCCAAGGCGAAAAAAAAAAAAAAAAAAACTCAAGGCAAATATACCCCAAACAAAATAAACTCAAGACAAAAATAATCCTAAGCCAATATAACCGAAGATAAAAATAACCCTAGAAAAGTATAAGCCCCAAAAAAAAGGAGAAAAATCCCTAACAAAATTCACATGAAATTGAATTAAATTAAGTTTCGCACGTGTTGTTTTTGTCATGGGTTATCTTCGTGCATTTTATTTTCGTTTCGGATTATTATTTCTCGGTTGTTTGGTCGCAGTGTCTGATTGACAATACCTGGAATACCCTATATAATGTGCAACGCGACTCGAAGATGAGATGCGCTGCGTCATTGCCCTCCGTAAGTTCCTGGTAAAAGAGATTACCTGCGGTGATATATAAAAAAAAAAAAGGATTGGTAGCATTTTCGGAACAATTGCCCCGGCTCCTCGTAAGCCTCGATTGCATTCTCGAACGATGCAGTGGAAATCGATCGGGCCTCGAATTTTTGGCGCTTTCGAGTTCTCTTCCAGTTCGCGGTTCTCCCGGTGGGGAATCTAATCACGTTTAAGGGAGCAAACGGAGGCGGGCTTGCCTCGCTACTCAGCCGGCAATGGTAGGTATTGAAAATTTCAAGTATTTCGAACAACTCCGAAAGCCGTGGCGCACACACTCGAACCCATGATACCTACCTGCGCGTCTCACGCGTGTGTTTGCTAGTTTAGAGTTTCGAGTTTGGTCGACCCACTTGAACGTTGGAATTTCCCGCCGCCGTCTCTCCCTTTTGCCTTCAAACGATGCCAGCACATCCAGGATTCTTGTAACTCGGGGGAGAAACGGTGTTAGTCAAGTTTTGAGAAATGTGAAAGATACGGAGTACCCAACTTTGTTCTAATTATGTATTTTCGAACCGACTTAATTTTTCTTAACAGAAACAAAATCAGTCAACGCATCCGTGAAATGAATGCGTATTAGGTGTTGGAGAGAAAATTTAACCTTTAATCATTTTAGTCACGATGGGACTCTCAGCGTACCTCCTCGAAGATCATCGAGTCGAAAATAACACTAGTCCACCCTTTCGGAAGAATATATGAATTGTCATTTCAGATTCGTGATCAGCGATCCCAAAAACCCCCGAAAAACAAGATTCGGCCAAAATGATAGAATTTCAATAGTTGATTCTATATTATGGTATATCCGCCATATTGGATCCACCATCTTGGATTTGGAAATTATCAAATTCTGATTTCAGATTCGTAATCAGCGACCCCAAAAAACCCTCGAGTAACAAGTTTCGGCCAAAATCATCGAATTTTGATAGTTTTTTCGATATTACCTCCGCCATATTGGATCCACCATCTTGGATTTGGAAATTATCAAATTTCGACTTCAGATTCGTAATCAGCAGCCCCAAAAACCCTCGAGTAATAAAATTCAGGTCAAAATATTGAGTTGAAAACTGTGTGACTGAGAGTGTCAAGACTTTTAAAAATTCGAGCATAATCACAATTTTTTCGGTCAACCGAGCTTAAATTGTCAATTTTTTTTTTCCATGCGAGTTTCCTACAGCTCGACTATAATTCCACAAAATTATCATCGAAGCTTTACGCTACCGAGAATAATTACAGACATTCAGGAATTAAAAATGTTTTGTGGTTATCGAAACTTGATTATTCGGAATTTTTCTTTATCGGAACTTTACTTTTCGAAACATTGCTCTACCGTGGCTTCAATTTTTAGAATCCTGCACTTCGGAACTTCGAGCCGTCGACTTTCCGACCATTGTAAACTTTACGGTTTCTCCAAAGTTAGATTTCTTCACTTCAAGTTTCGCCACCAAATAATTTGGGATCAGGCGCTTACGGAACTTTTCAAATTCGAAATTTCAACCCTGCCCTATCATCACGAAATTTCCCAGTACCAAAACCGAATGTTTCCGGTTGTCAGGGAGGCGGCAGGCTGCAGCGATACGTGGGACGGATTAAACGGACGAGCGGGAAGCCTGAGGCGGCTGGAATGAGTGATATAAATCAAAAATTCCCTGCGTATGAACCGAAGCGTCGAGTTGGAAACGAAAATTAGCCCATTTTGCCCGCATCGCATATATATTTACGTTTATTACAGAATTTCCACCGTCAAACATGATAATATATAAATCACATTTGTCTCCGCTGCCGCGTTATTTATCGCTTGCCAATGTAGATGTCCGAATGGCCAAGACTGACAATAAGCTCATCATGATAACCCGCCCAATGGCGGATCCTCTCTTCTTTTTTTCTCGACTTTGCACACCGGAAGGCGAAATTTAGAAGCTGTGAGAGCTTGGGTTGAATGAACGCAAATTTTCACACGATATAAAATACAGTAGAACCTTGATTACCCGAATTAATTGGTAGGGAACCTTACAGTTCGGATAACCAATTTTTATCTCAAGATATAATAATACGTACAACACAAGTTTAAATCGACAAACAGTCTGTATTAAACATCTAAATCATACATATTAAACATCTTTCAAACACCGAATGCTTATTTTATTACTTTGGTTTTCCATAGTCGTCTATTATCAAATGAAGAACCTCGACCGTTGTTCAAGGATTTTCGACAACTTTTAAACCTTTGAGTATCGTTACTCGGGACTTGTTGGAATCGACTCAGTGACCAAGAATCTGTAGGAATCGCGTACCCACAAGCTATGAGTATTCGAAACTTGAAAAAAAATGTCAAATTTGTCAAAAATGATGTAGAAGATAGAATAAAAACGAATAGATGAGGAGTATTTTGATCACGATTAATTCTGAGGTGCACTTTCCTATTGCAATTTTTGACCCTCTTGACAACTGCTGCTTATTTTATTATTTTGGTTTTATATAGTCGTCTACTGTCAATTGAAGAACCGCTGCTCCACATTTTTTAGCGAGCATTAATATAGATTTTGCACCAAAAACGTATTTTTTGAGGCCAAGGTTCGGATAATCGAGGTTCTACCGTACCATAAAACAGAAAAGCACGATTTTCATGGCTTCGCATCAAATGACCATAAAACTTTCGTCTCAAATACAGGTACAAGTCTATGTCCGCTTCAGAAATTCTTCAAAATTACACGAAATCACGTCAAATGCATTGAAATTTTTACAAAAACACACAAAGTCTTAAAAATGCTTCGAAACTCTTCTACGGGTTCGAGGATATTATTTTCAAAAAATATGGATGTAAAAATTCGATCGTAGTGTTCAAAAATTATACGGTGTTCTGAAATCACCTGAAATCTTTTGAATTCGATAAAATCCTGTGACATTATCGAAACATTATAAAATTTTTTCAAAAACGGTCAAATGTTGGATACAATTTTTGTCCGAGATAATCAATCTAGCAGATTTCCATCTTGGAGCGACAAAAATTTCTAATTGTAGTTACTGTAAATGTACAGACTTCAAACCGTCTTCATTTTTTTTTTTTTTTACCGCAACCAAAAAATAAAGTTCTGAATGAAAAATGAAAATCAGTTTTATAGCAGAAACCAAAAAATGTATGACAATACTAACTGGTATAGCTATACAAAATAGTAATTCGTAAGAGCAATTTATTTTTATACATGTATACATATACTTTTTTTTGTGAATCTTAGACAATTCCAGCAACATAAATATTTTGTTTCTAGACGAAAAAAAAAAATGATAAATTAATTCTTCAACAGGCTATAAAATTATAAATTGGAACAAAAATTACACTCACCTTTTTTTCAAAACATACTTCAACAAAGGTACAGTTTTGGATATATTATATTCGTTTTCAGTTGGGCATTCGAACTGTTGAGAAAAAAAAAAAAAAAAAACCTTGTCCCTTGCAAGGAAAAAAAAAGAAAAAAAAAAACTAATAAAAACTGACTATTGAAACTTTTGGCCAGAATTTTCGAAATTTATATCCATTAGAATGGACAATCGTGGCGAAAGGTTTGATAACGCGCAGCTAGACGAAGTGCAGGATAGTTTGGAGCGCGATAACTTTGTCGCATAAGCCGGCGGGTGAAGTGAACACCGTAGAAATTACCTCCTATAATTTCGTATTTTACGCCATCAAACATGCTCCAATAAAAAGTAGCGCCTTGTACGCTCGACAAGTGCGGAAGTATGAGTTAGGTACTTTCCTTCGTCGCCTCCGTGATCATAACTTTCTCAATTTTCCACACTGGGCGTTTGTCAAGGAAAATTGCACGATAAACCAACGCAGCTCTGCACACTTAAGACAAACTCTTACGAGTTTAGTTACGTTGCATATTATACCGCCACGCAACCCTCACCATGGAGGATTATTGACAGGTGCACTGTACGAACTTTTCTCTTATCATTTCATCACCTGTCTTCTGTCCTTCGGTTCTTCATTATTTATTTCCACCTCTCCTTCGTCCGTAATTTCTCCAACTTGCAACTCGACGGTCATTTTACAATATTTAACCACGATTTTCGATTTTCAGTTATATGAAACCTTCAAGATTTTACGTAGAAAATAAAAATTAATCGTTGAAACTAACTTACAATTTTTCCCTGTTATTCGTTTTATATTCTACGCAACTTGACGATTTTTTCTAATTCTCCGTAAAAACGTATTTATACAGTTCGTTCATTTACCTAACCTACCAAATAATTAGATTTTAATCGAAAGCAAGACGTCGCACAATGCGGAAGAAAATTGGGCGTGTAATTTAGTCAGAAAATGACAGTGTGAAAAAGAAACTCCTTTCGGTATTTCCGACTTAGGATTCAGCTGGGCGTTCATTAAACCGAGAAATTCGATTTCACGATGCATGGTAGATAAGTTTCAGGGAACGATCCCGAATTCAAGTATCTGGCGAATCAATTTCACAGATTTATCATATAAAAGCGAGATATGCGATTCACCTTCTGACCTTCGTCGCAATCCTGAATTGGAAGGCATGCAAAGGTCGGACACCTTGGAATTAATGAGAATAAAAAGCGCCCGCCAAGAAAATCTAGAAACTGCAAATAGCAACTAGAAATAAAGATGTTGAGGCTTTTGTTAAAAAAAACCAGTAAACTGAACAAAGATATCGATTCAATGCCGAACTAATTATAAAAAGGTCATTTTTTTGCATTCGCATCAACTATGATTAATTATCTCCACATGTATGAATCTCAAAATCTTTTTAGCAGATGTTCGCTTATAACTCTAGAACTACTAAACGGATTTTGAGTATTTTTTTTTCTACGGATAGCTAAAACGTTAGGCTAGGATTTAGGCTATATTTCGTTACAACTAGGTCAAACTTTTGAAGATACAACGATATTTGTAAGCCAAATCTTGCAGATCGAGGTTGGTTTAGGTTAGGTTAGGTTAGGCCAGATATTATCAATCTCATTCAAATATTCTTAACTGTAAGCAAGATTGTTTTATGCAAATAAAATCCGGTGCTTAATATGGTTATGATTAGTGTAACAGATTTTTTTGTAATTCCAGCATTATTCAACCCTTTCACCTTAAAAATCTCCATATCGAAGCCTTGTCACAGTTTATTTAAATACGGAAGTAACAAGTTTCGGTCAGAATCATCGAATTTTGATAGATTTTTCGATATTACATCCGCCATATTGGTTCCGCCATCTTGGAGCCGCCATTTTGTATTTATAAATCATCAGATTCCGACTTCAGATCGTGATCAGCGTCTTCAAAAAACCCCCGATTAACAAAATTCAGACGAAAATATTGAGTGGAAGAACGTGTGACCGGAAGTATCAACCGTTTATTATTACACCTACATACAACTATATAACCTACCCATTTCAAATATTACATACTAAAATTGTCCGACAACGGTAACGCGAAGTAAAATTTTTCTCGGTGCGCCAATAAATTTGCAAAAAAATAAAAAAAAAAGAAGAAGATACCCGCATACGTTATAATCATTATCCAATATTTGGCGGAATATCATTTCTGAGGGATGGAAGAATGGACGGGTTGACGTTCTCGAATAAACGGCGACACGCGGTTCGCTCGCTTTTTCTTGCCGATCCCCGATCCTCACCCCATCCTCCTCCTCCTCCTCCTCCTCCTCCTTCTCTTATTCCGGACCGTGTCCGAGGAGGCATCGAATCTCGCATGAGGCACTTAATTTCATACGAACGGCTATCCGCGTATTAGTCACGCCTTAAGGCAGAGAGAGCCAATTTTACTGTCGGTCGATGTGATGTATCGACATAACCCCCCCCCCCTTCCCCCTTACCGCACATATCACGCCTACCCCGAACACACGTTTTGTACCTACTCTCGATCCCCGTTCCTCCTTCCTCCTTCCTCCTTCCTCCTCCTCCTCCTCCTCCTCCTCCTCCTCCTCCTCCCCCTCCTCATCTTATTCTTATTCTTATTCTTATTCGGCCTCTAATTCACATCCTCCTGCACCAAAGCGAACCGGATTTTTTTACCTTTCATGCTACTTAGGCACGCTCCCTTCTATCCAAACGTGACAGAGTCATTCACACCGCGAACAATGCAACCTTTCGGTACCGATATATACGCGCCTCCGAGGCTTTCGTACTTGGACAATTTTCTTTGCAGCCCAAAAAAAAAATCAACAACGTTTTTCAACTCAACGCACTAGGATTCGATGTCATTTATTTTGCGCACCACTGCGACGAAATTCCAACTCGCTCGTTGACTAATTCAAAATCAAAAAAAAAAAAAAATATATTGCCGAGCGAAATCCCCCGATCAAAGGATGTACATGTGGTGAAATGAATTACACAAGATAATGACGATAAAAATTAACAATAATTCATAGAGTTAAAAAATCTTCGCACGTTGTACGGATCTAATTTTTCAGACAGAATTTCTGTTTGATTTTTCATCCCAAGAGCGTTGATCCTTTTTACTTCTGTGTTTAATGAAGCTGATCTTTTTTTTTTTTGTTTTTTTCTGTACGCATAACACGAGACGCAAAAGAAGTCTGAATAAAAACACAGGCTGCTCCCCTTTCTCATTATTATTTCATCTACCGGTGCAGTAACGCGATATTATTATACCCATACGCACACGTGTTCACGTTTCGTGGGCACCTACCCGAGTATTTGATTCCGGTTATATTGCGAGGGTTGGGCAAAGGTATAAGGTAGGTACATAGAAAGGTACACGCGGGTGAAACGAACCTGCTCTCTCGGAAACCCGACGAAATACAAATCGGACCAAGCTTTTATTCGTTATTACATTTTCAATCCTTGTATTTCCTTCAGCGCGTACCTGCAACATGCTTTTTTCACTCCGAGATAGTATGACGTGAGAAGGGGGGACAAAAAAAAAAATGTATCGAGTTCGGAAATCACGTATCATTTGGAACCGAGCTGATCCGAAGGTTTTGGTACTAATGGTAAGGGTATAAGTTTCGAGGATTTTTTTTTTTTTTTAATCGTGTTACTAGCTACGCTAATTTTCGCGCATAGTTTTGAAAATTAAATCTTCTTTTGCGGAAAATTCTTTTCCCGACGAAGAGGTAATTATAAGTTTTTTGATGAAAAATGAATCTAGAACTGGAGGATAACGTTAGAAGACTGGCATCGGTTGGTAAAAAATTGAAAGAAAACTCCCTTGTGATAGAAGAGCTCTTCAAACGAGAGGAAAAAAAAAAAAAAAAAAAAAAACAAGAAGATATCTCAATATTTAGATCTCAGGGAAAACTTTTGAACGAAAGAAAAAAAAGAACCAGCGGTGCCAAAATTTTTCGGTTCTTAAGATGCAAAGGAAAAATATTGGAAAAAAAAAAAACAAAATTGGAATCTGATCGTCGGGGAAAGAAACTGGGTGACAAAAAAATTGACGAAGATGAGAAAAAAATTGCAGAGATTCTGAATTTCTGACGGTATGTGAGTGCCGTTAATTGCGGAAGAATCTGATTCCCTGGGGAATAAAATTGCAGAGCGGTTGGTTCGAGGCGGGGGAATAAATAGCGAATGACACAGCTTGTCGAGTTGAATAGCGAAGGGTGGTGAATTACTGGGAGATAACGCGAATTTAGAGTCCGGTCACATATTCTGAGGCTTGTATTTTTATTTTATTTTCCGGCTTTTTCTTTATTTTTTTTTTTTTTTTTTTTACGTCTCCATCACTTCCTCGCCCTGTTTCTATTCTACTATCCTCCCCCCCCCCCCCCCCCCCCCCCTGCTTAGAAAGTATAAACGCGTACCTAACTGTATTGATGGCGCCTCAACACCGATACAAAACGAGTAGAAAAAGTAGCCAGAGTCAAAGTTGGGAAACGACTTTGGCGACTGGATTGAATGAAACGTGACCGACGTTCAACGCAGGGGTTGAATTCAACCCCTCCACTCTGATCGTCTCGTCTGCAAACATGAGAAAAGATGAGCGAAGGCCGGGGGCTAAAATTTCGAGCGGGTAAGAAACCTTGTGAGAAGAAAAATGAGAACGAGGAGAAGAGATCAAAAGAAAAAATGGTAAAAATGAAAAATTTTTGATAGAAAAAATCGCAGAAGCGTAATGGGAGATATTTTTTTAGTTCCAGTTACCGCTCAGTCCTTAACTATTTTCATTTTTTACCACAATCGAAAAATATAGTTCTGGGTAGAAAATGAAAATTGGTTTTCTAGCTGTTATCCGAAAGTCTAGTATCCGTTACTATTCTTTCTCATTACGATCGCTGTTGCTATATTTTCTTGCAACTGTTGCGAAAATTTAACGCTTGTGCAATAATAAATTGACGTTAAAGCCTCGTTTAACTGAAAAAGTAGAGTAAACCTCACAATCTGATTTTGCGTTGCAATTACCAAAAAAGGATCGGCAATATCGCAAAATGGTAACGCGTACCTCGTTTTTCGTAATCCCAACAATATTCGAACGGTTTTTTTAGCGACACATGTTTTACTGAATTTTTCTAGTTACCGTAACAAATGAAACTTTTCTTCGTGTAAAAGAAAAAAAATCGACGCTTTCCCAAATTTGAAAATCCCCGACACCTTTTTTTGAATTTTCAAACCGCGAACCGATTTCTCGTTCCTACCTCGATTTTCAATTCTCTCCTCTTTCGGGATATTCTGCCGAATGAACATGGCGGCGTTAACGACCCGCAACGCGGCCGCCATTCGGCTCCATTTTGCGGGTACGCAGGGCATATTTTCAATATCGAAACGATCGCTCGGTCGCTCATCTGGACCGCAAACTTTTCGGCTCTGTGGGTGTATTTTAATTTCGCGTCACGGGAGCGAGAGAGGAACTGCTGCATGGGTGTTCGGAGAGTGAGTGGCTAAAGCGCCAGCTATTCCACGCCGAGGTTTGCAATAACACCTTAATCCTTGGTTATGAGATGCGAACGGTGCGAACCTCTCCGTTTATTATCTCCTTTACCCTTTTTTCCACCTCGCCTCGTCCTCGTCCCCTCAAATCCAGACGAATGCGATCGCTCCGAGAAATTTTTGTGTTGATTGTTTCAGCCAAGTCTCCTGTCGATCAGTTGGAAATTTTTAACCACTCTAGAGAAAAAAATAATCAAAAAAAAAAACAATCGGATTTAGGCTGGCCGTGAACCAACCCAAGAAGCTTTCCATTTTCACACTGCAGGTTTCAAGTTCACAGAAAAAAAAGAACAATATTAATATTATACACTTCGAATTTCGAACGACAAATTCAGATTCGTAATTAACGATTTAAAAGTCCTGAAGTACCGTATTACATGAAAGAATTACAAATTTTGGAAGTCTGACATTGGATTCGTTATCAGTGATCCCAAGAACTTCCGCTTACCAATTTCTACCAAAATCGGAATATTTTTGGATCCTTTTCCACCATATTGAATTAGCCATTTTGGATTTAGCAAATATAACCTCAAATTCGTGACCAACCACCCAAAGAATTCTTGAGTGCGAAATTTGTTCAAAATCCAAACGTTTTTAGTTTTTCTTTTTTTTTTTACCATATTGAATACGCCAAATTTGAATATTGCAAATCCGACTTTAGATTCGTTATCAGCGACGCGAAAAACTTGTAAATACTAATTTTCATTCGAATCCATTGATCCATTCTCAAGATATCATCATTTTTGTGTCTTCTTCTGGAATGTTGGTATTTAATTAATTCAAAAAGTACCTTATCGATCAAAGCTAAAATCCAACCGGTTCTAAGTTTAGAAAAATCGCGACAATCGAGACCAAAATCATTGAATTCTGATAACTCGTCTCGAGTTACACACACAGACGTTCGTCTGAAAGTTATTGGAGGTGATTCTCTAAACGTGAAAATGTGGAAATTTGGTGAAAACTCGACTCTTCATTTTCGGAGTGATTACAATAACTTTTTTTTTCCTCTAAAAACAGAGAAACAAGGAGTCAAAAAAGGGAAAAGAAAAAATCCGATCCTTTTGTTCGATCCAAACGTATCGTGATCGCTTCCATAAATCGGACCCTGTACATATAACACTTGAACCTATAACCATTTGTCAAATTTATATTTCAACGAGGATTATTTTCTCTCTCTCTCTCTCTCTCTCTGATACTCTTTCTTTTCAGAAAACATTTATGCGATACCGTATCGTCGACTTGTGGAATATCGCTCACTTGGGTTCTCTGGGACCAAGGAAGTGGCTTGCCCAAGAAATAAAAATAACAAATGGAATGAAATAAACTGAATCAAGTGAATGGGGATAAAAAATAGCCGGTTAAAAATTGGAACGAAATTTCAGTTACCTCTGTAGAACGTGTATAAACATTATTTCACTATTTACTATCAAGTTCATTTTTGGGAAATCGATTTGATAATCGGAAATTGTTTGGAATTATTTTCACTGCTTAGTATTTAATTAACATTATGATGAGAGATATTGACATCATTTTTTCTTTCCGTCACCCGTTTCAATTTGCAAAAAAAGTTTACAGAGAGAAAAGGAACTCACAGAATTGAAAAAAAAAAAGAAACACACGCAAAAAGGAAAATAGTGACAATGATAAATGGAAAAAGAAATTCGCCGGCAGCAAACAAATGATTCCAAGAATCTGCGGATAAAAGTAAGTAAACATTACGTGATCTTTTACCCTGCGGTAACAGTTGAAATTGACAAATAACATAAAAACCGATGATTGTGAGAAGGGTGCGTGATCCGCGAGGTGAAAATTGTAAAAAGTAAAAACGAGTGACGAAAACAATGCGTTTCAGTTATACTTGAAACGCGCCGAAATATCGTTATACCAACCAGCTGTATACATACATCCATATATACATATATGCATGATATAAACTTTTTTTTTTATGCGCGATAAAAAGTGGAGAAGAGTAGAAGATCGGATACAAAAATTCCACCCCTTTACATATACGTGATTTCTCTCAAGAATTCGCTTCAAATCCGTTGAGCTTCAAGCTTTACTCGAAAATGGCAAGGCACTCCTCTCACTCCAATCCGTAAATTGAAATTGATCCAGAATCACGTGAGTTCGAATACAGAAAACCTCGTAGTGATCGCAGGCAGGTGACGGATTTCTCATCGAGGAAAAAAAAAAAAAAAGAAAAACAGAAAAAAGATGAAGACGAGATTTTGATAGATATTGAATTGAACTGAGGCAAGTCGAGAGAGACAGCAAAATTTCATAGCCCAAAATTAAGAAATGGATAGCATTTAAACATCATAACTAAGATTGAGATAAAAAAAAGGGGGGGGGGGGGGGGCTGACCGAAACTGTGCTAAATGACTAAGAACCAAACGACAGAAAAAAACATGCAAAAAATTAAAAGCGAGGGCAGTTGGAATGAAATGTTGAGGAATGGCAAAACTGGGGCAGAAAGGTGGAACAGTTCGACATTTTTAGGTTGGCGTCTTTATGGTAGAGCTGGGAGATGGGAGAGAGAGAGGGAGAGAGAAAGAAAATGAAGGGGAAAAAAGCTGGGAAAGAGAATTCGGGTTTTATGGAGCGTTGTTACGAAAGATTTAGTAAACTGGACTTCATATAGTATGTCCCAACATTTATCCCGGGTCAAATAAGACGAGCGTCTTTTTTCGGGTTAAATGCCCATAAAATAAACTCCTTGGCCATAACATCCCGAGGTACCTTCCCTCACCTCCGACTCCGTATACCATCTGTCATCGATTTGTCCAGATTTCTCGCGTTAAGAAGCTGCCCACGCTTCTGATGTTGATTAACAATAACTTTTTTTTTTATTAGAAATACCATGTAATTCTACTTAACGAATCGTTTTTTTTTTCTTTTTCTCTAATTTATATCTTTTCTTGTTTAGAGTTTTTTTGTAAACTAGCGAAAATATTATCAAGGTCAAAATTGTCTCGGAATCAATTTGTAGCCAACTTTGCCAATTAATAATATTGGAACTTCAGGATGTCAGAAAATGCTCAATAACTGAGGAAACGCAAGAAGATCTCACCGTTTTTTGGTTGAATATTATGAAAAATTGTTCGTTGCGACTTGGGACTAATGGCAATAATATTGTATCGGAACAAAACCAACTCAAAGGAAAAGGAAACTCAGGGAACGAAGATGTAGAACTGACAGACACTTCTGAACTATGAACAAAAACCTTTTTCAACGCAACTTTGAATCCGTTGAGTATCGTCACTCGGGACTTATTGAAATCGATTCAGCGATCAAGAATCTGTCGAAATCGCGTACACACAAGCAATGAGTATTCGGAACTGGAAAAAAAAAATGTAAATTTTGTCGAAAACGATGTAGAAGATACAATAAAAACGAATGGATGAATCCTGAGGTGCATTTTCCAAATGCAATTTTGACCCGCTCGATAACTGCTGCAGCAGGGGAATCAAGACACCTCGACCGTTGTCTAAGGATTTTTGACAGAAAACGCGTTAAGGGGATGAAAGCGGATCCTTAGAGAGCAACGACGGATAAATCTAGACTCGTATAAGCGGGTTGGGGATTGGCTCGTGTGGATATCGACTTCTGGATCGTTGCAGAGGAAATACGAAGTATATTACGGACTACTACATGTCTCCCCCCAGCCTCACCCCCCCATATATAGCGACACTCGTAGCAATTTCCCGTCAATTCGAATCCCCCTCTTCGGATGCACTTCTCGTGGTGGCTTCCGCTGCTTTGAGCTAAACTAGAGTCCCTGCCTGGCCTTAGGGGCAGGGTATAGCGGGGGCTGCTCTTGCGTACGGCAGCCCTTACCTCCAGAAATCCCCCATAAATACATACGCGGAGCTGGATGCAGGAGCCGCGAGAGGCGAGGCGAGCTTGGAAGGCAGCAATTTCAAATTTAGTTGGCCACGCTTCGACGAGCCCTGTTTATGGTACTGTACTGCGGGGGTGAAATCCCTCAATTCTATCCCGCGCCCAACCGCCCCACCCGGCCCCGTCGCCTTTTGTCGACTCGATCGATTCCCGCATTTCGAATTCTACCGTCCAACCAAATTATGGAAAGTTTCTTGTTCAACGCCAACCCCTCGTGCTGTGTATCTTTACAGGAGTGCTCGACCTTCCATCACTGCAAGAATTGTCGTCCAACCTTCATGGCCAACCGTATTTCCAGACTGATCAAATTTTGTTTCGTCTGGTCAACCGAAATCCTTCGCCACATTACCGCAGTTTCAAGACCAAGCATACGAAATCGAAAGCGCGAGACGATTTGAACTTGACCTGAATATAAAAAGCCTTCTTCGATGTCTTTAAGATCGAAAAAACGCCTTTCTCATTACCCGTACGAGTTGGCTTGGACGAAAGTAATCAAAACGAAAACTCACGTTTGCCGAAAATTGTAAATATTACCCATACTCGAAATTGAAACCGACAGCTCATTGTTGGAGAGATGAATTGATTCCACTGTGAAATATCAGTGTATGCTTTCTTTTCAATTTCCTCTTCCAATCCGAATTCATTCTCCTTTGAATGATGATGCTTCGAATGTTGTTCGATACCCTCACCCTGTAATCATGAGACGACACAACACGTATGATGAGGGACTCTTCATTTCTCCAATCGCTGTGATATACAAAGAAGTTATTCTCCAATAATCAGTGGGCCGGAAAATTGGACCTCAAATTCGAATGTATAAGTTATGGATATCTGAAGGTTTGATGTCCCACTAGCCACTCCCCGTCAAAGGGCAAATCTTATGGACTCTATACATCAAAGCTCCCGTTGGAATTCAAGCTGATCTCCAGGGTCAACGGCTATATCTCGAAGACCAGAAATATTGATCATTTGAAAAGAAATGCATTTTCGAGTCTCACATGCACCCGAATAAAATCAGTCACGTTATCCATTTCATAGGTATACGTGCATTGTAACTTCTGGTTAGTCATCGACAAATGTTCGATCTATAAATTAATGCCACAAGAGTTCTGCTATCTATAACTATACCTTTTATTCGTCTTATTCCATCTTTCGCCCAAAGCATTGGCCAATAGGGACATAAATCGTGACGAGAAATGTCGAAATTGTAGCGAGTCACGACGTTAG
Organism: Neodiprion pinetum; assembly: GCF_021155775.2. Classification (NCBI taxonomy): domain Eukaryota; kingdom Metazoa; phylum Arthropoda; class Insecta; order Hymenoptera; family Diprionidae; genus Neodiprion; species Neodiprion pinetum. Next base: position 32,296,187 of record NC_060236.1, on the reverse strand, counting down.
AGGGTATCCAATCAATTTCGCGAGATCGTGGAGTAAATCCGGGGCAGGAATACTCGAGTATGTATGTATGTAATATATACACGGCGGGTGGACATAATTGTGTAGGACTAACTATCCACGAACTCGGTGAGGCAGCGAGCTATCTAGCCATCTATTTACCTGGCAGGCAGCCTAGAGCCTCGCTTCGCGATGGAATTTCGGTTATCTCTTAATTGACCCTACAGAGGGGGTGGAATCGGTTGTACTAATCCGGCATTAGGCACCATCTGACAACTAATTAGATTGCCGAGCAGAAATTTCCGTCTAATTCAACGGCCGTCCGACGACGTCCCCTGAGTCGCCAAATCGGTATATTACCGACCGAGTTACGCCTCGTGACTCCCTAAACGCTGACGTCCCCGCTCTTGTTTTTTTCCCCGCGCTTTGTATCCTCGCCCGAAACGGAAAACACGTGTAACACCACCTCGTACGAAAGCTTCGCCGGAGCGGGGAGGGTTGTTTTTGCAAGGTCATGCCGGGGTCGTCCATCCATCCATGCATCCATCCCCCGGCTGCATTCCGCTTCCAGTGATCTGCAGGCACAAAGGAATCATCATCCCATGCGGCTCGCCTTCCTCTTCTTCCTCTTCCCCTATATTCTTCCTTTATTTAGAGCCTAGTCTTCCGGCATTGTTGCATCGGATCTAGTTCGTGATGCACTGTACGCGATTTAAATCCAGACGTAGATGGGTATACGCGCAGTTCCGGAATATTAAAGATGGGAATATTCAATGGGAGATGGAAAGTTTCGATAGCTAGGGAAAGCAATCTGGCCGTCTCGCGGGCTAAAGTCCAGCTCTTGAGAACAACCCAGTAAGAAATCCCCCGTTCTGCCGCTAGGAATCTTTGCTGTTTTTCGAACTCAACACCCAAGGGCTGCAGATATTCGTGATTTTAAATTAAAATACCGTTTTTGCAAAACCTGTGTGTTCCAAGAAGGTAAATTCATACGCCGTTTTCTATAATTGAAGGTGTGGGCGAGACAAAGTGAGTGGAAAATAATGTTGCTATCAAATTCAGCGAACGTGCAATATAATTGTCTTCTGAGTATAAACCCTCGACGGAACGAGCAAAATTAGTAATCAAATTCAAACGAAGAAGAAAGAAAACCAACGTAGAAGCGAATGAATAAATAAATAAAGCCGTTTGTTATATCAAAGGCAAAGAGCAGCCTGCTATGCAAAGTCGCGAAGCGTACGAGCAGTTATAAAAATTACAGTAATTTTTTCGCCCTCGGGGCAAGACGCGTCACGGTAGAATGATTTAATTGCTCGGAACCGTTTAATGCCCGGAGGCTTTTTGATCGTGGGTCTCGCGAATTAAGAACCGTAATTATAAACCGCAGGTATAAAGGTGTACTGACATACCCATTTTGAGTGGCCTCGCTGCATAAAACACTCAGCTTTTGGGGTGGTTCGGTCTCCGCTCCTGACTCACCCGAAAATCCTTTTCGCGGTGTGAATTTTTAATAAATTTCAATGGGCAAATTATGTCCTAGAATCGAAAACCGCCCCCGCAACTCGAGGCTCAATTCTCTGCACCCTAAAACTTTTACGACATATGTGCGCCATGACTGCCCACCCTAAAATATATTTTTCGCAGTGGAGTGGCAGCAGGAGCGGCTCTCCTCCCCCTCTTAGCAACCCTGCAAAGTACAGATAAAGCAGCATGGTCGTTAATAATCCTGAGTCATTCCGATGATGACGATATGGCATCGCGATCGCGACACCCTCCTGCAGCATTTCCTTTTCGATCTTCCGATTCGGGGGATGAACTCTGGGCGAAAAAACGTGTTCATTCCCAGGCAGCAGACTAGTCACGATTACGTGTTTTCGACTGGTTTTGGTCTGAACGACCTTAAAAGTGGAACCGAGTCCATCCAATATGGCGGCCAATTTTAATCGGGTAAAAGGGTGAGAGAGTGATCTGAGAGAATTTAGGGGAGGAGACTGCTCAAAAGTGGGAATGAATAAGTTCGGTCCGAGTCGAAGTTTGAATAATTAAACGGGAAATGAAGCGACCCCATTTCCATTTCTGCTCGGTGACAAATCCATACAACAGCGTGATCTCATTTCGCCATTACACGTCGTGAACGCGGACGCTGCGGCGCACTCGCAGGGCAGATATTAAACTGATTGCAACCACGGGGTGCAAGCTCCCCTTCCTTTCTCCGGGCGGCAGACTCGTGCATAGGGCTTTGTTTAATGGGTCGTATAACTTTTGATCACTACAGGACTCTCTGCCTGGGGCTAACGCGCTGCACAGTCTCGTTTTAATCGTGAAAAATGTCAGTCTTAACTAGCGACCAGTTCGAGAAAAAAAAAGCTCTACTTTCCTCCCAGGGGCACGATCCAGGTGTTTGCGCTTCCTGCTCGCCTCCTCGTTTGGGTATTTTGCTCTCCAGCTTAGTCGGAAATTGATTTTCTTCTTTTTTTCTTTCTTTTTTTTTCTGCATTGCCACTCTGTTTGGAAAGACTCTACAGGCGTTGATCACAAATCTGACGTTTCGTACCCAAGAGGATGAAGAGTATAAAGTGGGGGTTTGAATATCCCCGTGAGTGAAAAATTAACCGTATAAAACAGAAAGAAAAGAAAAAACCTGAAAAATGAGAACGGCATTATTCACCCTTCGCCGCGGCGACGACGTTCGCGTATAATATTACACCGCATTGACATTTATTGACGGGCCAGACGTCTCTCCAGCTCTTCTCAAGATCGTCCCGAGAGAGCGGAGGGCTGGGTTATATACATAAGGCACTGAGAAAACGGGAATCGAGTGCCGCCGCCCAAATCCCGCCCTGCAGGTTTCCCCCATCGGCGCGTGATTTCCTTCTTCCTCAATTCATGAAAAAACTCTTAGGGCAGATGGAAATCCGGTGGGTATACACATTACACCGGATATTGTGCAAATTAGCATTCAATTAGCAAAGCTCTAGGCTTCTGTCCCAACGTAACGTCCCTTCGATCCCCGATCGATTCGCCCCCAGAATTCATTTAGGAAAATGCTGGAATTTGACAAGAAGTGGCAATTAATGACGTTGGAAGTTTTTTCTCTTTCCGTGCTTTCTCCTCCGTTTCGACTATTTCCCGATGAGAATCAAACACCGATCTTGGGACAGCCGCAGATGTACGCGATCACAGCTTGTCAGCAGTTGAGCAAGTTCTCCAGAGTAGTTAGATACAGCGGTTGGATCCATGCTCGAAGTTGGGGAGGCTGTCGACGCCGTGGCTCAAATCAAGACACCAGAGCTAATACAATCAGCGATGGTAATTGCATGCGTAGCTTCAGGCCATCCGATTCCCTCGCCCCGTCTCTTCACTCCCTGTTACGGAATTGCCTGGTCGCCTTGATTCAACGCCGGGTTTGGAGGAGAGCCGCTCGTCAGTTCAACACGCAGCCGGCACACACCAACTGGCAGTGTAAACCAGAAGCTTGTTGCGACACGAGTTCCGAATCGATGCTACGAAATTGGAATGTTGGAGGAGTCTCGACGTCCTTAAACAGAACTTTTTTCGGTTTCTCAGGTCTCCTATCTACATTGAATAGTCCCAGAAGCGTAGGCGGGATACGGTAGCCATGATCATGTAACAATGATCACAGGAATTTATCCGCAGTGCCAATTCCACCACGGCTTCCGGCCCTCGGAGGATTGAGGCATATTGTGCATCACAAGGGCCGAGTCCATCCGGTTATGAAGTTCTATCTAACGGAGTGAATACCTTGATTCAACGTTTGGTTTGGTGCGCCGCTCGTCAGTTCGACACGCAGCCGGTACACACCAACTGGCCGTGTAAACCAGAAGCTTGTTGCGACACGAGTTCCGAATCGATGCTACGAAATTGAAATATTGGAGGAGTCTCAACGTCCTCAAACAGGACGTTTTTCGGTTTGTGACGTCTCCGATCGACCATCCAGAAGTCCCAGAAGCGTTGGGAGGATACGGTGGCCGTGATCATGTAACAGTTATCACAGGAATTCAACCGCAGTGTCAATTCCAAAACGGCTTCCGGCCCTCGGAGGATTGAGGCATGTTGTGCATTACAAGGGCCGAGTCCATCCGGTTATGAAGCCCTACCTAACGGAGCGAATATGTGCTCGTGCATTGGGATTACGGGACGATGTTCACAGCAGCGCGGCGCGGCGTGCCGCACAAACGAGCATCGCTATAACCACTTTCGAAGGCAAATCCTATGATCTCTCTGCAGGGAATCGAGCCTCACCGACGACACCCGCTTGTCATTTATTCCGCTCAACCGGCCCGGCTAATGGAAAGTATATCACTGTCGCGTGTCAACGGATATAATTCACACTCCAGTTTGCGCAAAGTTCATGTATCGACAGTTCGATGCACACCAATCTTAATTCCGGATGATGCGCTTTTCACTTATAGTTTCTCAGAGTGGTTGATTTGTCGGCGAAAGAGGATGAAACGGGCAGGTGGATAGTGGGAATTCATCTTCGTACCGGCAACCACTGGGTTGTGATGTTTTTCAAGGGACGGGACTCGTTTTTCAAGTATTGCAGATGCATCGAAGTAATCGGGCACAGAATGCAGCGAGGCGTTATCGAAAGCGGGGATCGACGTTGCGCGTTATGGGGATATTTCTCCCGGTCCTGCATGATTCCTGACAGGGGAAACTCAATCATTTATACATCGTCCATTACCCAAAATAGATTCAATCAACGACACATTTTCTTCTCCGCTCTACGATCGCTTATGTATCCGCCCTACCGTCCATAGCCTTCTGGAAACGATGACGAATCTATGAGATCTGGCATATGCGACCGTGCGAACGACAACACACCGTACGCACATGCAGCATTGTTATGCACCGTTATTGCCCGCGCTGCATGCTCGTAGGAGGGCTCACCCAGCTCGTGTACGATGGTGATTGGGTCACGCTGCAACGCCATGATTGAACGCTCGTCGTAGTTTCATGCACAATCCGACCGCCAACAGGAAGCCTGTGTTAATTAATAATCAATAACTGGCGATAGTGGCCCGAAACTCCATCAGACGCATGGCGGTGAAAAGAACTACAAACACACAACCGCAAAGAGTAGTTTCCAAAATTCCGCAACCTTTTAACTTCAAAGACCGTCGTGTTGGAGGAAATTTTATGTACAAGTTGATCCGGACTCCTTAGACGTTCCACTGATAACCCTTCCATCACTTGTCTTCGAAGTGTGTTTCTGGGTTATTTCTTCGGCTGGTGATTCGAAAGGTGTAAAATTTTCCCCGAGACTGGTTTGGATCAATCCTAGCGAAGGAGGAGAGTGGGCAAGGTTGATTTTCGGAGCAGTCTTTACTTCCTTCGGGGCTTTGGAAGAATCGGAGGTTTTATATAATATTATATATTTTATCGAGGACGTGACGTGGCCCGGGATTGATCGGTCGGAAACAAACTGGAAGCGAGGGGGTTTAGTACATTCTACACCGAGTTCACTCCTCAACGACCAAGGATAAGTGAGTTTCCATCCCAGCCGAGTAAAGCTTCCTCCTTTTTCTCTTCCCTCGGAGTTCTTCTGCCCCGGGTATTCGAACATCCTAATATCTCCTCCTCCTCGTCTGCCAAAGACCGTGCGCCCAACGATAACCCAATTGCTTCTCATCCTAACGTTTCTGAGGAAGAAGCACGCGCCGTCTTCCTCGATTCCCCCTCTCGGTGATACTCCGAATCTTACCTCATTCAAATAAATTTCCTTCGCCTCGCTCCTTGCTCCGCCAGTTATATACTCGCGTCGGAAAATCCTCCTCTTGTTTGCTCAACGGTCGTTCAGTCGACACTGATCACCGGCGTCCGTACACCGAATATCCGACACCTGAAAATCTCCATTCTGATGTCCCGGTGAAAATTGGTGAAGACTTTCCCTTCTTTCTTGGTAACGATAAATTACAATTTTTTGAATTGCTTCAATGTTACAGCTTTGGGATGGGACCCATGGATGGGTGCACTTTGAAGTGAGCTAGAAGTCCTACAGTTAAAACTACTCGAAACAAGCTTCAGTATTAAAGCCAGTATAGGGCGAGGAAATTTTTGGCAGCTTACACGATTCTCATTTTAGGACCAATGCCATTAGCGCCCGAGAGTTTCGTTGTAATCAAATTCCGCCTAGGTCAAGTAGCGGCAAGGGTGGTAGAGTCTGAACGGATAAACGTTAAATCTCCAAGCCATGCGCCGAGCGAACTCTCGAATCCCTCGATGCACATACAAGCCGTGCTAATAACACCGAATTAATTCGATAGGTATACGACGGAACTTTGCCAAGCATTTCTCATTAGTATCAATTATATTTCATCCGATTCGAAACCCGGAATTTCGTAACGTCCTTCCGCATATTTCACTGGCTAATTCATGCAGTACTCAAAATTTCTATCCGCAAATATGCGACGCAGTGGGAATAGGAAAAGCATTAAAAAAAAATACGAACACATCAAATTAACCACGTGACACAAGTGTGCAAAACATGCAAACAACAGACAGGTGAGCAGAAATGATATCTCGCCATGCCTGGAACGCGTCATTCCGGATCCTTCCAGTCGTCCCCTTCTTCTTCTTCTTCTTCTTCTTCTCCTTCTTCTTCTTCGGTCGTCTGTTTTCTTTTTTCCTTGGCATCAAGAGGACCGAGCAAGGCTTGGACCACGGCGCCCTAATAGATGTCGGTAAATTCCCTGATACACATCTATACCCAGGTTACAAGGAGCGGTAAGAAGAAGGGGCGAGGGGAGAGCGTAATTTTCATTTGGAAGCTGCCTTTACAAATTCGCCAGTTCCCTCCCGGGCCGCGCTCCGCGGTTCTGCTCGAGCATATTTATGCCCCTGTTCCAGCGGAGAGCCTAATAGCAGACCCAGAATGCAGCGCCGAGTTCTGTGAGGAGTCCCTGTGTACGCGTATGTGTATGTGTGTGTGTGTGTATTTGTGTGTGTGCGCGCCGTACGTCGTAATACAAAATATCTCGTAATATTTCTCTTTACGTGATACTCGGATGAGGGTCCTTTCCTCCCTCGGCCGCCCCGCTTCACCCCTCCATCCTTTTCTCTGGCCATTGTTCTCCTCCGCACAGCGTGAAACAGAAAAGCACCCAGCTTTTCCTGCCCGTGCCCACCACGTTCCGTAAACGCAAGGCCACCCTGGACTCGGCCGCAACCTCGCACCCTCGCTGGCTGCACGAGCGTTCTCTTTCACGGTGGCGCCACGACTCCACCCAGCGGCTATTGACGCGTCTTGACTCCTGTCACAGTGGGATCACCGCACTGCGGTGGGCATTTGTAATTCCGTCGGTCGAGACGCCGCCGAGAAATTGGACGCTCCTTTTTTCGATTCTCGTTCCCCTCGCAGGAATAAAGTTCCAGCTTTCACGTACCTAACTTGGACACAGATGCTGGCCTCTGCATGCAGGACAATTTAGCTGGGGTGGGTGGGATGTGCAGGCTGTATGTCCGCCAGAGGATCCCACCCTTGTAGTCGAACAAGGGCTGAGTCGTTAATAATACCTATACCTCGAGGTTGCATTGTGGGGCATTAATTTAGTGCCCTCGTTCATATCATATCAAAAGTAATATCGACCGCCGAAGCTAAGGGAAAGTCCAATAGAAGTCGACCCGGGATGAGTTACTGGGTTTAATTTCCCGATAATAGAACCTAGAGGAACTCGCCCCGCGCTCTTACCCCAATCCTTCCGCCCCAACTTTTCTTCACCCACCACACCAGCCACTGTGAGAATTGCCCGGGCTAATAGTTTTTCACCTCTCCGCCCTTCCTCAGAGAGCTTATTGACATCTTTACCATTACTCTCAACGACCTCGAATATCGAGTCTGTGATATTCGGGGTATAATATGCGCGTAGAGCATTCCTGATATTGATGGATCTGAATTTTCAATTACTTTGCCAAGAGATTGTCAGGGATTTCTTAGAGTAGGTAAACTTGATCCGGGGAATCTAAAAATATATCAGTTCTCGTCTAGATCCTTCATTACGGTACAACAATAACTCACGGTCTCATTGTGAGAAACATGTATTTAAAATGAGAGACAGTATGGATAGTGAGTAGCGGTTGACTCCGGAGATGGTTCAATGTCTAACGAAAGTCGTGCACGTATGGAGAAGCGTTATACCTACTCTGGGCGGAGAACATTTCAATCAATGATCCGTCTAGACGTCGGAAATTATTACTTAATCTCCGACTTAACCAAACCAAGCCAGATACCTTCCCTGTTGCCTCTTCAAGAATTCATTTCGTTCTATCATTTCATGCTATTTCCAACCAGGAGCCACGAAGATGATATTCGAGACTGCGAATAGAATCGTTGCCTCGTTACAGGGATAGCGTTTTCTATTTTTGTGTGCATCCTCCCCGTATTTTAGGAGCAAGCCACCCACTCGTCGTCGTTTGTTTTTTCTTCTTCCTCTTTTACCATCGTAGTATCGCGAAAAAATATCCAGTGAGGCGGTACGCGGCGAAGCGAAATCCATCCAACTCCTCCTCATCGCTCACCCCGGTTGAGACAGGCAGACCCTGCAAGGGTGTTCCACGCTCACGCGAATGAATGCTCGCACGGGTAGAACCTTCGGAGACAGGAGTGGCTTGTAAGGGGAAACTGAAACTCTCGAAAGCCGGCCTCATCTCCGCAGTTTTCGCCCGAAAAGGACTTCAGACCATATTTTATCCCTGCGACGTCGCGGAGATGCGTTTAAATGCCGAAAGCTCCGTATCACGATTCTTTTGTTCCTCTCTACGACGCCTAAAACACGCGCGAAGAACCAGAACGAGAAGAAATGGTAAGGAACAGTACTACCGCGGTTGACAGATCAATTACGTATGTTGTGCTTTCATTTTTCTGTCTCATAGTCAGGAGAAACAAAACAACCAGCTGTCGCTGCTGCTGGGCTTTCACGAGTCTGATTGTAAATGTTAACGGCTTGAATGTCGCGGATGGTAGACATGTGATAATGGAACCTTGAGAAAATATCTCCGAGAGACTTTTTTTTCCAGCCATTTCTCTGATATTAGATGCCAGCCTTGTACAGAAAAGTTGTCTCCATGTATTCTGTGAATTTATCAAAACCCTGGTCTTTCCGCTGATTTCCCTGGTACATAATCGGTTTGTCTGATGAAAACTGCGGCCTTAGTTTGTTATGAAATTTTTACCCGGTACAATATCTCTTCACTTAGTAATTGGAATAATATCGGTTCACCCTCATCCGTTCATTCAAACACCATGTTATTTATTTCAACAGACTCGAGAAAGGTGCTCGCAGCGTAATCGGTTGTTAAGAAAATAAGTCTGGAGTTTCAGTCTCAAGTAGCTATATCATTACGAGTATTTATTCGCAGGGTTTTTTTTCGGGTTATGATCATCAGTGGTCAATTAGAAACTTTCTTAGTACACATTTGAATAATGAATGTTTTTATCCAGCCGACCGACTGTAAGTAAAAAAAAAAAAACTCCAACAAGTTTCAACAAAGCATTTTGCGGCATCAGTTATCAATTTTTATGATTTAGAACAATATGAAAAGATTTTTCTCTTCTATTGATCAGCACTTAATTTACAAGATCCAGATATCAAAAAAACAATTTTTCATACAGCAAGACGCTATTTTCCGCCAGCATTTTGCACTGATCATTTGAAATCATGAGAAGAGCATAAGGGTAGAAAATATCTAGAGCCGAGTGTCATTTCTGGAATTGAAGAAAGATACTTTCGCCGCCTCATCGTCACAACGCGTTCGCGCTTCGTCCAACGAGACTTTCCTCATTCATTTTTATTAATTTTTTTATTTCATCTTTTTTTATTCTTCTTTTCTTGTTGCTACCAGTATAATTTGGTGTCTAGACTTTGAAGAGACGACACCACAATGTTCAGCGATGGTATGCTCGCTGCCTACCCACGTCAAGCAATATTCAGGCTCGTTGGGGTGGATTAAGGTAGCGTAGCAGCGTGCGTCGGTTGCTGCGCGTGTGTACATTGAAGAAAATCTTTTTTTAAGTGGTCTGGAGAATACGGAGGGTATTTTCCGGTATCGGGGATGAAAAAAGTATGATAGAAAAAAAAAGAAGGAAAAAATATTGTGGGATTATCGAACGTGTTTGATGGCAGCTAAGCGGAGCGTACGGGGGAAAAGTACACAGTCACGGTGCTCAGTCACGCCACACATGGGACCCCATTTGCTGCCCACTTCGTCCCTTGCCTCTTTTCTCTCCTCCGATTTGCGCTGCACAAATGTTACAATATGCCGCGTTCCTCGGATATAATTTATCTTCAGGGTGCCGTCTGAGGTGTCAATTGACGCGTAAGTCGGTGAACGAAATTTGGTGGCAGCGGTGGGATGCCCGAATGGTCAAAGCAGGCGCTTCGGAATAGTGGCAGTAAAAGACTAATTACCGGTTAACTGGAACGGCCAACTGTTCCTAACACATTTTGAGAACAACGAGTGCTGGACCTCAGAGATGAAACAATAATCAACGCTCCATCCTCCCTCCATTCCTCAGGACGTACGTAACGAATGCACGAGGCTATTTGCGTAGGGCAGACTTCATTTCCATACTTACTGAAGAATTCCACGGGTAACTAAGCGCTGAAATTTTCGTTCCTTCATTTGTTCACAATTGTTAAAGCAACCGAGCGACGCTCACGGTCGGTTTGAATAATAAAAATTTCATTGAAAAAGACGCGTTTCACTTTTTCTGTTTCACTCTTGATCCACCTACGCGTATTACGATTATTTTAATTGCTTTTCTAATACATATAACACCTGTATAAACCTGTTAAAGTGAAAGATTCTTCATTCTCAAAGTCTTCTCACGACTTACATCTGTATTCACATTGATCATCACTTTTTAACGGTAGCAAAATATGACAGACATATTTACGTGTTCTGTGAACTGGTACACACCGTACGGCTCGAACTCACCCTCTAGCTCATCAACTTTCTTCGGAATTTACGTTCAAAGGTAAATACAAAATTTCATTCCAAACTTTCTTACCAATTTTAGAAGTAAGTTTACTCACTCAGACTTTCACCTGCTCTGGCTCTGCACTCGACACGTCCATCAACCTCGAGAGATCGAAATTGGATTGAATATTCGAGGCATAGAATCAAGAGCAGGAACGGATTAACAAGGTCGATGAGCCGAAAATCGATACTTTTTATCAATATTACTACGAGATTATCGAGCATTAGGAATTTATGAAATTGATATACTCATGAGCTGTGATAAAATGATCTAGAGTGTGCAAATAATAAATACTGATATATAAAGAGAAGCTCAATGAACAACTACCTCGTAATATAATTGATAAAAAGTATCAACTTTCGGCTTATCGACTTCATTACATAAGAATAAGAAGGTGATAATTGAACAGAACAAAACATTGCTTCACCTGTGAGTGCAGAATATCAATTGTACTTATCTTGTCGATATCGGTATCACCATATGAACGAAATGAACATAATCGACAAGCAAGAGTAAAAAGTGAAATAAACTGCACGTACCTTGTGTCTAAAATTGAAAATAATTTGAATTTTCACAGTAGTTTTTTACCGCTAATATTGAGCCGTTGGACTATCTTCACACCATACAATCCCCGTCTATAGCCGTGCATAACGGATTACTTATCTGTAAAACAAAAAACTAGTTACATTTATTAAAAGAGATGATCACCGAATGGCGTGAGGTATTGTAGTATGTAGACAGAATGGAAAGAGGGCGCGTTTCTCCAGGATGCTGGTGGGGGGAAGGGATGAAGCAGAGTTTTAGAATTCGAAAAAGGAGTACATAGAGTAGGAGTAAAAATGCGAAAAGAGCTGTGGAGTTGTGACGAACGGGGCGAGGGGGGGGGAGGGGGGGGGGGGGGAGAAAAGCCTTCAATTACCGCTACGCGCTTCGCGACAAAGATTCATAAATCACGAGTCAAAGTCAGGGGTCATTTCGCGAACCGTGACAATGGTCAGTCGGCAGCGTTGAGCGCACGCGTGCGTGTATGCTAATTTTTCAAAGATATAATTCTGACGAATTTACAACACTTTGTTAGCCTCGTGTCCCCTTCGCGATTCCTCGCGACGCTTGAGGTCACATATCTACTTTCTGTCCCGACCCTCCCTACTGGCAAAGTTCGAGCGTAATGTCGAGAATGGAAGAGAAAAAAAAAAGAAAAAGTCTGAATAAACGTCGCTAAAAATCACCAATCATCTTCAGCGTTGGCGATCCTCTTTATCGACGGTGTTTCGACGTTACCGATCTCGGATAAAGAAATTTTCTCCTTCCGATTTCGATCAAGTCTCGCATTTTGGATCCTGCAAGCGTATACGTATAACATCACACCAGCAGCTTTAAGAGTTGGGAATGAAAGTCCAGTCGTTTGTCTTCGCCTGTATAAATAATTGACCCAAGACCCACCTGCTTTCGTAAATTGATTGTAGCTATGTATACGTGCTATCTGTATATGTATATATATATATATATACATACAGACACAGTAGCTTGTCTCGTTGAAAGTTTTCCTCCGTTTTCGCGAGGTGTCTGAAAGCGGTGACACGACACTTTTCTTTCACTCCTGGATTCTCCCCTCGCTCGCATCGCCGCGGCGAAACTCCGCCAATTTCTCACTTCCGTTTCCGTTTAAACACATCTTTTCCCTCTCTCAGATCTCCTTTATTCTCAATCTTTCCATGTCCCATTCTTTCTCTTTCTGAATTTCTCTATCTTCGTCTGATCTGTACAATTTAACCATCAGGTTTTTTCGAGGGGCGGAAATACGGCGAGTGGCAAGAGCAAGTGTCTTCGTTATCAAGAAGAAATAGACGAAAAATACGAAGAAGAAGAAGACGAAGAAAAAACCAGACGAAAGAGACACCGGCCAATTTCCCCACGGGAATAAAACGCTACCGTTCATTTGCGATTTTCGTTTGTATTTTCCCGGTTGTTTTTTTCCTTCCTCTTCCACCGTATATTTTATCTTGTTATCTTATTTATCCCAGCAGCGATTTTCCGACGAAACGTTGGGACTCGGACAGCTTCGTTTTTTCTCTCCTGGAGGACCAACTCGGCGCAGTCCATGCCGGAGAGAGGTGAGTAAATCTTGCGAAGTAGAACGTGGCAGAAAGGAGAGGAAAAAAAAGAAAAGCGACAAAAAAAAAACCAAAAAAAAAACAAAAAACGAAAAAAAAAAGTGGCCAACGCAGCTAACTGAATTATATAACGTCGAGGGAAACGATTGGGTATCTATACGCACACGCGCCGTCGAGTTATAACGAGATTTCAAGCGAAATGGTGCGAATGAAAAATATGCCTCTGCAACCGACGCCTGCCGCTTCCGATTTTTTTTTTTTTGTTTTTTTTTTTTTTTCTACACTCTGAACGCACCGCGAGTTAATTCTGACGAATGGGGAAAACGCTGATTCGTTACCGTACCTCCGTACAGTAAGTGATCGAACTAATTGAGTTCAGGCTTTCTGAAATTAGTCATTTCGGATCGTCAACTGTCTCCGATTATTATCATGGCATTAGGTATTGACTATCTAACAGGCACAGAGAAATCAATTGTATCATATAATCCGAGGAGCTCAACCTTCGGTACAATAACTCAACCCAATTCTGCTGAAATATCCCCAAGGAAAAAAAATTATCTAATCGTACGTGGATCAGTGCTAATCTCGGTGTTTATTATTAGACTGTTGTTAAGGGGTCACCCTAGTGTAAAATTTTCAAGAAATATGTATATAGATGTATGTGTTTTTTTTATTCTCTAAAAAAAAAACCCTAAAATCAGTTATTTTTCGATCAGCTACACCAGGATGATCCCTTAACCGTTACCTCGGTGCTGCTATAAACCCCGAGGGTTATTTGATCTGTGGCCGAAGTTACCGGTTAAAACCAAGAGAGATATCGAGTAGCGGTGCCCATGAATCGTCGTAATTATTGTTCCCTAATTATTGGCGGAAAATCGATGAGTTAATCGTACAGCTTCCGGATAACCGGGAACGCTGCAAGTACGGTTTTACGTTCACGTTATAAATACCGCAGCATAAATACGGTGGATAAAATGAATTGGGTCACGCTACGTACGGTGAAAATTTATCACGCATTTTGGTACGGCAATATTTACTTATTCCCTCGTCGTGTTGTATTTTTTTTTTTATTTTTTTTTTATTTTTGAAACTCGAATTATCCCCTAATAAGCTTGTCGTTACGGGCGTTTGTTTGTTTGCCAAAGAATTACGTTGAACAGATGTTCACGCATCGAATTATACTCGCCTAATTCGGAGCATCGTTCCTCTATATATATATATAATATATATATAATCTCCTCGTTGTACAAATAATTCACAACGCGCCATGTGGTGGTCATGCACATCCTACGTCCAGGAATGTCGGAAAGCAGATATAGAAGAGAGAGAGAGAGAGAGAGAGAGAGAGGAAAAAAGAGGGAGTAAACGTTAAATAAATTTGTTCGGGGGAGAATGTAATGCGTCAGCGAGTGAATTGAATTGTTTTACGTAGGCAGTATGTCTGTGCTCAACATTCCGAAGAGTCTTTATCCAGAGTAGACGGCATCGGTGGATATAATAATATAATATAATTGGCCGCAATCGTTGATAATTAAAGTGAATTTTGCAGAAAAAAAAAAAAAAAGATGTAGAAGAAAAGCAGACCCCAAAGCAAATGAAAAGTTTGAAAATATTTTTTACACGTCTGTTTAAACAAGAATAATTTCGTATAATTTCGTCTAAGAACTTAATTCACATCTTCTCACAATAAAAAAAAAAAAAAAAGAAAAAAAAAAAGAACAAAGCTCCGCGAGGATTTCAGGCAATCTCAAAGCACAGCTAGACCAGATTTTCAAAATACAGTTAAAGCAGCTGATTAATTATATATACACATAACGAGTAAGGGTTTTGGTAGTTTACAAAGTGTATAATATTGTATAATATTACGAGCTGATTCGTTTGATCAGTACGAAAAACATTCATTCCAATTTCGAACACGTAATTTTCTGCAAGCAAGGTTGGGGAAAACGTTATTTTTCAGTATTTTTTTTTTTTTGTTTCTTTACGACTGTCTCGGAGATTGATTTATTTTTTTCCAATAATTAGCTTTTTCCGTAAAGTTTCCTAAAATCGTACCCCATACATTTTTGTTCGTTACAATGGAGTGATAGATTTTTTTTTGTCTGACAATAAGTCACACGGAAAAAGAAGAACAAGAGTAATCGATTACAGTGAACTCACATCTTGCGAACTGAAGTATTACGTAAAACGAAATGGAATAAGTAAATTCTAATCCGGTTGAAACGTTAGAGATTTTCTCAATTTCTTTCGTTTGTTGTCGAGGAGAGGATATTCCGACTGGCTTAAATTTCTCTCTTGACTCCTTGAATTTTCCTCAGGGTATTTCCGTTCCCTCAAGTCCGCGAAGAAGCGCCTTTATTAATAGCATTGTTTAGATAAGAGACAAGCTTTTTACCAAAATGAAGCTATATTCTCCAAGAGTAAATTTTCACGCCAAGCCGGGTAACTACAATTGCGCATCATTTTCGGCCGAGATACGTTTTCTCGAGTATCAACCTAACCCAACCCTGCACCGGCATTATACACCCTGCGTGCAAGTCGCTCCGCCGATTTAAACACTTCGCCGAAAGTCCGGAGCCGCTTACTTGAAGGAGTCTGAAAAAGCGACCCTCTCTCTCTCTCTTTTTCTCTTGTCCGCGAATAAAAGTTTCATTACCCGTATTTTCGCCCTTATATATTATACACGAGACATTTTCTGCCAGTGGAGGTTTGAGAAAGAGAAAAAAAAAAAAAAGCTGGGAAAATTTTACGAAGAGGAAAAGTAGGAGAGACGTAATGATATACGGAAAATCATGTCTAAATGCAAAACTCAACCTGCAACGGGGATTTGAAAATTCACGTGGAAAAGTCGGGACTCGGTACAGTGCTCGAAAAAAAAAAAAAGAAAAAAAAAATATTTGACTCTATTTAACGGCAAAAAAAAACCGAAGAGTCTCATTCTGAAATTTCATCAATCGTGTGAGATTGAAACGAAGATATAAGCGATTAAGCTCAATGTCTTTTGATTAGGTAGTACCTTATTACGTCATCACCGCATCTTCCTTCCCAGAAAACCTAACCTCTATATCAATTTTTAGCTTTGTTTTAAACAAAAAAAAAAAAAACCAAAGTCGATCGCTATTATTTTTAGAGCGTGAAAATGGTTTAGCAAAGATGCGTGAAGTTTTTTTTTTTTTTTTTTTTAGGTAATATTGCGTAAAATATTCCATAGTTACCACTTGGGACTGGTTTTTACCTTATGAATATTTCATTACGTCAGATTTTATTATCAGCTCATGGAAATAGACCGTTAAATCGATTTTATCACATGTTTCATTGTATGCTCGTAACGATGTTTGAGGTTATGTCACGCGAAAAATGGACGCGTAAAAATATTACCTAATTAAAAAACATTCAACTCGATCAATTCTTACGGATTTAATTGAGTCGTGCGCGATTTTTTTAATTTCGCAACATTCATTTTTCTGCATCTCCACATTCTGCGCTTTGGGGTCATTAGGAACGCCGGCTGTTCTGAAAAAATACTTTTTTGGATAAGACAACGGTCGGATAAATGAACTTTCGGACGAACAGTTTATTCTACCGGGTGATTTGTCGAAAATCCCAACTTCGTTACGCTGATCGTTGATTGTTTTAAAATTCGGATCTCAAAACTTTCTTTTTTTCGGTCTTTCCTGATTTTGACCCCCGCACATTTTCGCGGCAAAACAACCAGCTAATCAGTCATTACGGAGTTTCCGAGCGGCGGAACCGGTGGCCGAGGTTCTGATCAATGAAAGGCTCGAGCGACGCGCGGGCGCGAATCTCAAATAAGACGATATCCAAGACTCTGAATATAACGGATAAAAAATAGCTGTGCGCACGCCGCGACGTTCGAACTGGAGAGAGGTATATACCGGTAATAATTTGAGGTACATGCAATTTCAAAGTGACAGGTGAAATTCATCATCCGAGTGTACGCGTGTATGTTATACCAACCGACACGCGGCCGCGCCGGATTCTTTGTACGCTTTCGTTTTGCCCTGGCAATTTCGCATACCCAAAGCTTTATCAAATTAATAGGCTCGGATGTCGGGGCGAAATCAGTGCATTGGCCAAAAAAGCCGTGGCAAAAATTAAAACCTCGACTCTGGTTATAACCGATCATCGGAGTCGTCAGGCGTTCTCCACCAACTTTGACAATTTTTTTTTTATTTTTCATCACTCGTTCCCAACACACTGTCAAATATCCTGTAAAATTTACCGCGATATCAAAGTTGTCGCGTTGGAAGAGATATAACAAGAAAAAAAAAAAAATTCATTTTTGTATTCACTGGATCTGACCTATTTGATGCGATTAAAAATATAGCATACATATTGCATTAAATAGTTCGTGGATAAAAATAACAGTTTCATATTGAAACGTTTTGTCTTTTCCGATTTCGATTTTCCATGATATATGTATGGGTTAGATTTTCGAAACGAGAGAATTAAGAAGTCTGAAAAAATTCACAGAGTGTAACTTTAAGTAGTACTATTATATGACCAATTATGGAACGGATCCGGGAGGATAAGAAAAAAAGTGTCTGAGTTCGTGGAGAACGCCTCTTATACGACTGCTGCGTCGTATGCATCGTATTTCAAACCAACCGACAAACTTTGAAACGCATTTCTCGGTAGATGCGACTCGTGGAAATGTCAACCGAAGTCAGGCCAAGTGTGGTTTCCAAGTCTTGGGGAGAAATTGAACAGACCAAACAGCAACTGTTGGACGACACTCGGGGGTAGCGATGACAATTGTCTCTGTTCGTTCTACGGACTTCCAATCTGTTTATATTTCGCAAACCATGCCGGCAATTGGTCGAAATATGAGGTAGAGGTATAAAAGTACAATTACTGATATACAGAAAAACCAGAACATCGAATTTTCATAGAGGCGAAAATTTTATTCGTAGAATTTAAAAATGTGGGAAGTTCATGTACAGAGTATTGAACAGACACTAAGTCGAAATACAGAAAGGGCAAAACATGGAACAGCAAAATCAACGATCTGCATACGATTCTATATGATCGAGAGGAATTCTGACGATTCTATAGTTTGGCATTCTTCTATGTCTCAGTTTTCCAAGTCAAAATCGATTGTTTGAATATCTTCAAAAGGTTGAAGTGCCAAAAATGTTGAAAAAAGGTCTATATTTCGCGTAAAGAATGGCGCCACGAGGCCAATTTCCACGACTAATGGACTCTAGAAAGGGGTTGAAAAATATTTGGAGTGAAATTCCCCCCAAGTGGCCTATTAGGGTTAAAAATTCGATATCGTAGCTCTTACATTCTTTGATCATTCCATATTTCCACCCCCACCCGGAATACGAGACGTGTAAAAATGCAAAAGAGGGTATTACAGACGCGCGGAGCAGGGAACGTCAATCTCCTTGAAGGCTATGCAGCGGAGGTTCGGCGGGAACGAGACTAGGTGCAATAAGCTAATCCGGTCTGATCCGGGGTCGGTGGTGTGTGTAGGAATAAGATAAGGACAAAGCACGGTGCTGGAAGGAAGCAGGGGGTGAAATGGGGCCAATCAGCATCGGCGGCAGCGCCGACAGCGGTGCGGGTAGAAAATGAGTGAAATAGTGGGAGGGGCGCAGCAGGACGGTAGCACCAAGAGTATCGCGGGGGGCAGCCACTGACCCTTCACCCCCTTCGGCCCCGTAAGAACTCGCGTGTGTGCATTCAAAGCTCCTCCGTCGAGCGGCACGTTCAACTCGAACCGAGGTGCTGCGGTGCCCGGCTCAGGGAAAAAGAGGAGCACCGGCTTGGCTCGCATGAGGAACAGCCCAACGGAGAAAGGGGACCGAGGGAGATCTCGGAGGGGGAGGAGGAGGAGGTAGGAGGCCTGCGTTCCGTCCTACCTTGTAATTTACTCACCGCCAGCCCTACGGCTATCCATCCCATGGCATAACTCAGGGACGAACGTAACCCTGGCTCCACCATGGGTGATGAAGATATTTTGATCAGTGGTTTTTCCACGTTTTTGCAAATACCGTTTTTAACCCGGTTTCGCGATCTCTGTAACGGAGACTGTTTCAACGGTACCGTCGAACACGTTCGAAATATCTTTTCCATGCGACAAAGAACTATAAGTTCACACGGTGTAGGTACTTCGGAGGACTTGGAGGAACTTTAAACGACCTCTTGTGAACACGTCGAATGACTTGGAACGGTCTTCAACTCGATTCGATGGACTTCGTATGGGGGTTTGAAACGAATTTACGCAGTTCGAGTATGGTCACTTGACGTTACTCCAAACAAAACCGAGAAACATCTCATCGAGTGTGTGTTATACGCGTAACATTAGGGGCTGACCCTTTGATCTCCGCAGACCATCACAGATTACTGACAATTGACTGTTATTAACACCCCGAATGTCAATAACGGATATTACCAAAAAGGAATGGTGAAAAAGTTCTTAAAAATTTTATGGCTTGGCTTGACTTGCCTGCCTAAGGATCGAGCCGAAGCCGGTACTCACGTTGCGTGCGGGTATCACTAATTTCCGTATCACCTAATTAAGGCCAGGAAGAATTTCGAGACAATTAGAGCTTCGGGGTTTATTATGGACCGACGTACCGCCTTAATAACGTTCTGGACTGCTGCTCTCCGATCCTCCCTCAGCAGCAGCAGCAACAGCACAGCGATCTCGAGGGAAAAATACCATGTCGGAACCGAAACATGACGTTAATAGTCGGCTGAAATTTTTCCTCTAAAAACTAAAAACCGTAGGACCCTATGCTGGGATCGTGTTGGAGGAAAGACGCCACATCCCGTTTCCACAATTTTTTACTTTCACTGCGTTTGAATCAACAATAAGAAAAAGTCGCTGCGTGAATAACCGAAGGGAAGAGTTGATAATTAGAAATCGCGGTTTGCCACATTACGCCTGTAGTTCGGGCAATGCGGTACAAACTAATCCGAGTTTTCATTAGGACTGTAACTCATACCGAGTCCCATTGATTTACGACTGTAGTTATACGATCGCGTTACTAGCAGACATACCCGGGCGGAATAAAATTGTTAGAAAGACGCGCGGTTTGGCTCGACACGCCGGCATTGCGGGACATGCCGGAGTGCCGTAAAGATTATTGAAATTCCTCAGAGTAAACCGCAGGACTGAAGTCGCGTCTGCGGAGCGTGTAAAATAAGTCGACGATTGCCCGGGGCCCCCGATCCGGTGGTCACACCCCTGGAACGGAGCTCTGACGCCACTTCATACCAGCTCAGCGGACGGAGCGTTGCATACGTTTAGCTAAATTACACCGTATATATACCTTATTATTTCATGGGGCCCCCACCACGGCTCTCTCTCTCTCTCTCCTTTTCACTCTTTCTCTCCATCTCTCTTCCCTCGGACAACCGTGCCGATGCCTTTTCACCGTCTTTTCGGACCCACAAACCCGCACCCGGGAGAAGATAGCGAGAGAGCGAGAGAGGCCCGTCATTCTCACCTGACCACGTCCACAGCAATGCAATGCCCTGCACCTCGATCGGTCCAGACGCGCCGAAATTAATTGATCGTTAAACCGGAGCTGAATAACCTTGACGCGGTTTCTTAGTCGGTTAAGGAAATACACCGAGCTTGGCGGTATTTGCACGTCGAACACAGGTCTCCAGGTACCGATTCGCCGCTGCGAAGTTACGCACGCAATCGTCACTCGGTGTCAGTACATTTGAGCTCTCTTCACTTCGTGGACCGAGGTACTTTCCATTAGTACCTATCTTCCGCGCGAACCGATCACCGTTCTCGAAACCGTTTCGCCCCGAGCTCACCGATTGCGGTACCAACCTTTCATCTTCGCGAAATTGCCATTTTCGTTTCAGTCCCATTCTTCACTCGTCATCCTCTGCCGTCGACGAACAAGTGAAACATCCAGGTTCAACCGTTCTTCGTATCGACTCATGAACACTTCAATCCGAGACTTGTATGGACACCGAAATCATGAAAGAAGGCTTTCCGTCACGGTCAGCCATCTCTTTATGATTCTGAGCAAAGTTTGCTCCTCTGGATAATTCTACTTGGGTTCAACCAGGCTTCGTAGATAGACGAATGAACAAGGGAAGGTCATCGCATAGTCGCCATATTTGTTCCAAGTTGCGTATAGTGTGTAGTTTTTATATTACAGCCTGACAATGCAATCGCCATTTTTGTTCGTACGGAAAATTTCTCATGCACAGACATTCCCTTGTCCGCTTGTCCATCTAAAAGTCCGTACCTTGGGTTCAAAGAGTCAAGACTAGTAGGTAACTCTTCAGCGAAGGCCTCTGGCTAACACCCCTGCGTGATGGAGATTGAACTTCCGCGATTTGTGGAATACTGTCAGCATCATCATGAGAACTCAATTAGTGAGACAAAGATGCGGCCTCGGCAGTGGAAAAAGATAAACAGCCTACTTCCGCTCTCATTAATGCCGAACTCCCCAAACATTACCTTACATGCTTGAGCTACTGCGGTATGTCATTAAAAGTTCCCCACTGAAGACTGTTAAATCGTTGAACTTTGATCTAGGTTCTAAGTTTTGGCACAAGACTCGATGATACTTCATGTGTTTCTATATTCGTTTTTCGGTTTCACCAGAGTTCTGCATTGACCTTAGAGTTGATGTTTTCGCAAATTTTCCGAGTTTAAAACAAGGGTTTAGCACCTGATTGAAAATTGTCAAGACACCAATTCAGTTAGCCTCGTTGATTCGACGTAATCTGCGATGTCAGATGAATACGTGCACGTACAATGAAACGTACCAATACATATTTCTTTCACCGGACAAGAAATCGTTCCTGGAACCCAAGCGCTTGATTAATCTTTATTTCCTTTCGATATTCCCTCATTAGCAAAGGTATTCCTCGGAGGAGTGACTCAACGCGAAGTAACGCGAAGTGGGGGTAGGGGGGAGGGTAGTGGGGGGAGGGCTTTCAGTGAACGGAGGTGAACATGAGAGATGCGTGTAATAAAGTGATAAGAATGTGAGTGGCTCAGGAGTGTCGCCGGTCCTTTGGGACTCCCGAGATGTCCCTGATGTTTTTTCCTTTCTTCTTTATTCCTCCTCTCTTTCCTGAGAGGCGCCCTGTCGCCTCCCGGAATCCCGTACCGCATACCTACACAGCTACTATCGCGGTTTTTGCAAGCGGAGCTTAAACCGAGAAGTGACAGGCAGCGATGCTGATGCTGCTGAAACCGAGCAGACACTCGATATGGGATTAGCCGAGATTGGTGGACACCGTCGTGGCTAAATCGAGGTAATTTTGTATGAGGGAATCCAGGGATCAGGGCATTTGCTTGGCGAAAGCGTACGCGCATCTTCCTCCTCCACAATGCATTGTTATGTACACCCAGTGCACAGGCAACTCTCTGCTCTCTGACACTGGAGGACATCCAATATACCAATTTACCCAGTTCGTGACTCGCCGTCCAATCCCGATTACTCCACTTGTTCGCCAAACATTCCTCGCCCGGTCTGACACGATGCAATTTCAGTACCTATAACCCACCTTTCCCGTTCAGGATTCGCGATTTTTCTTCAAATTGACTTGGCGAGATAGCCGCCACGTACTTCACAGCTTTAAATGGTCACTGTCAGCCTTTTCCATGCTTCGAGTACCAACTTTACACCATAAACGTTGACGACCGATATCTTCGACGATCCAAGGGTGCGATCTAACGCCGAAGTAAGCTCCAATATACCGTCGTTTCGACCCGCGGACCGTTCCACGGTTCAAAACACCGCTTCATACACCCTGATATTATCCATAAGTGTCACTCACCCTTAGAGTGCTGGTTGTAAATTGTGATTGGCGTTTCCGTGGCGCACGAATTTACGCGTATTGTAAAAAGGCTGCAGTCTCATCGGATGACGTCGCGTCTTGGATGTGGTGAACTGGTTCACTTCTACAGGCTTCAAGCTAATTCTCATTCGGAAATGGAAATCCTAAATGATTTCACGTTTTCAATCTGAAACTCCGGATCTTTGGTCGCAATGCGTCTGCTTTCCCTGGGTCACATTAAATGGAGTTGAAGTTGCGATGCAGTTTCCTTACTGCGGCGGTTGCATGATTACTGGCAAAACTCGTTAAACTAAAATCGCTACTTCGGCGACTGCGACTTTTGCCACTCCGGGCACCTGCACCCTGCACTGAATAAGAACTTTGTCCCGACTTCTTCTTGCCATCTTCCTTTTCCTTTTCCTTCTTCATCTTCTTTCACTGTGTAAATTTCCAACTCCGAGGCTCCCGACATATCTCTTTAAAACACAACCATGGAAAGTACGGAGATCTGGGCCAGGACGACGGGGAAAAATATCAGTTGAAAAAAATTACAACCACTCAGGCGCGTTCCCATGGTCATCGGCTTATCTCCTAGTCGCCTAGTCGCCACGATTCCAGGTATTTCGAAAGCCAGGTTCACCGGTTCAAGAAAACGCTACTCGTACCTCCCCAGACCATTTATCACTCACCTAGACCACGCGAAGCCGGGCATTATTGATAAGATAACAGCCGAGCCATCACATGCACACGAGTAATACACGGCTAGTTCGGACCGATTGAGTTGAGTAAATTCATTCCACGGGTTATCGACCGCGAGGAAAATCCCTCGGAATGTCAAACGGCCGCGTAGCGATCAGTTCCGCAATTGCTACCGAGCCAATCAAAACTTTATCAAATTCAAATAGATGGAATATAAAAGTCCGCTCGATCGTTTCACCACTTGGAAAGAAGCGCGTTGAGGCATCCCATCAATCAAAGAAGTCGATATATCCTTGGGAGAAGATTGGGGAGGGGGGATTATCCTCAATTCACAGTTACACCCTGTCATACTTCACAATAAAGGCTGGATTTTTGAGTTTGAATAATCGTCATCACCCGTCGTAGTTATTACAACTCAGCGAGGCCACACGGAGCGGGTAAAAATTCTTACCACTTTCATCAGAGAATACCTTCCACCGCGATACAAGATATTCCTACGGTTAATGGTCACGCTCTGCGAGCTCGTGTAATATAATATTATAAGCATTTCAGCAATGCTCAATTAAAACCACTGCCAAGCTTTGAGGGGTGGAAATTCAATGAAAGAAAGCTCGGACTCGTTGGAGGTTTCCACCCATTTTTTTTTTTGTTCTCTGCGCGGTTGTCGATTCATGTGCTATTTTGGAAGAAGCAGCTCCTTGCATCGCTTTGAACGGTTTTCATGCAACAGTTCCGGTCCAGATCAACGAACTAGTATTCACGCGAGTGACTTCTGCTGGAACGTTAACGGGTGATACTCTCTTTGTGAAAGAGGAATATGGTTAAGAGTGTCATTTTAATCATGAACTGGTCATCGTGTCCATAAGAATAGTAAAAACGTCCAGCGTTAACATTTAATATTAGATGTAGAGTGTAAGTTTTCGGTGTCTTAGGTCCAAATGAAAAAACTGTCAATTACTTGACGTTTCGGCCCTTTGAGGGAGGCCCTCCTTAGAAAATCAATCGCATGAAATTATCCAAAAAAAAGTCATCATGGAATTCTAACATGGAAAAAGCTATCTGGCAAGTAGAGAAAACGTTAAGAATAATCAAGATTTGCTAATTGTGAGTACAATTGAAACTGCGTTTCACTATTTATTATCGATGAGCTGCTGTTCTTTTGACTTGACTATTCTTAACGTTTTTCTGCTTTCTTGGTGGCTTTTTCCATGTTTAAATTCTATGATGACTTTTTAAAATATTTTCTTGTAATTCATCTTCTGTGGAGAGCCCCCTTCAAAGGCCCGAAACATCAAGTAGTTGACAGTTTTTTCATTTGGACCTAAAACACTGTAAGCCTACACTGATATACGTTGGATAAGGTTGTAGAAAAAACATATTGATTCGACATCAAGTATAGTGTCAAATAATTGATACGCAAATTATAGGCTGTACAAATATGAGGTTGAAATTAGTAACGTTACTGTAACGCCGCATGTTTAGGAAACATAGTTTTCGCACCTATAAGATTTAAGATTGTCAGAAATTTAATGAACCATAATAAAATAATTCAAAAGTAATTCTAAAATTGAACAATGTAGAATTTTTCTCTGAGGCACGTTTCGTTACTTTCATGTTACTAACTTGAACTTCGCGTAGAAGTTCAAAAATATAGCGGCATGCGACAGCCACGATATAAGTACATCAAAAATCAAAGAATTGTCGAGGTCAATCAATTGTCGCGGTGCAGAGGCTAACCTAACCTAACCTAACCTAACTTGACCTAACTTTTTTTTTATTCCAGAGGAGGGGAAATCATGCATAAGACACCCTGTGGCTCTGGGCAGTGTGGCGACATCCGAGTAGGGGAACTTAACCTAACCTAACCCATCCCAACCTAACCTCTTCCGCAGCATGATATCTATAAATGCAGAACTCGGGACTTCTCGATAGCTGATTGCCGCCGAAGTTGCATCGTTTCCTGTGCCCGGCTTTCACCCAGACCTGGGATAACGTCGGTCCGCCAACCTTTCGATGGAAAATTATGGCGGTCTACTGCCCGGTCAACGGTTGCGGTCGTTACAAACTATGTCTTAATAGACTCGCTGTTCTGATGCCAAACCCGCTGCTACGCGGTTAAAGGACTTGACTCGGTTTCGTCGTATTGGAGAGTCTCGGGAAAAGCTCAGCGAGGATTTCTCTCTTCGCATTTTTCTCCCACATGTGTGACGCGTACCGAGATATCAAACTGTCGGTAAATCAATTTCGAGGTTAGGATTCGTCCGTAATTCGTGCGGCTTATTTCGTTCCTGTTCTTCCTTTTTCTCACTTGGTTTATTCTGTTTGTTCAATTTCTCCTGCGGTAGATATGCGAAATGAAAATATGATGCAGGTGGGCAGACTGGTATACAAATATATAAACCGAACTTACTCGACGTTCAGGCGAGCGCAGAGACATTAGCGAGAAGGCCGAGAAGGCTACCCGAGTACGAAATAACTTGGCGGATTAGATATGGTTGTAAAACGCTACTCAACCTCTTAATCGCAGTTCCCGATCTTAATTACCATCAATTAAAACTTGAAGCTCGTATTCACGGTTAAGGAATACTCAGCGTGGATTATTATTTTCGTTCGGAAAGTGCAAGCACTCAGAATCCGAAAATTTTACGGCCATAACGCTTATTTGTCTTTGATACTGTCCTTCAGAAACTGGTTCGGTAGTTAGGCATCCGCAAAATTTGCAGGTAGTAAAAATAACTGTACTTCATAAAATATCAATCCACCCTATTTCAAGTGTCGAGACAATCAGTCTGCTTTTTTCACCTACATTATGTCTTGCTTTATTTTGATTCAGGCCTTTGATCGATTCTGTGATTAGGCATCCATAATCACGTTAGCCATTTTCCGAGGTGAATTGAGTGGAAAAAAGTTTTCAGCATTACATTTCTGAGAGCTTAAAAGAAACGAAAGCTGGAAAAACGTTGGTTGGAACTTGCAACTTTTTCGCATTTAAGTCACCCTTGTTTGATTGACGACAATGTCTGTCCTTTGATATCAAACTCTCTTTTTCACTTACCAAATGGTTGTAAAAACGTTATGCCCAAATACGACGTCGATTTGTCCGCAACGAAAATAGTAAAATGTGTTATCCCACTTTGGATAAATTTTTCTATCGTACTTAATCCGCGGGAAGAAATTCAAGTTGAATCATTGTACAGACACGAACTGGATCGTGTTATTTGAATTCATACACTCGTTTTCGACTATGCATCAGCCATGCCAATAAATCCTATTGATTTTGTGTTCTGTAGGAAAAGCAGAGCACCGTCATCCCTAAAAAATACATTCTTATGCCAAGTACCTTCGGTACATCCGAGTCGTTTGGTCAGGTTTTATTTTTCCTGACCAACTATTGAGCTTCTCATACTATTCCCTCCCCCCCCCCCCCCCCCCCCCCACCCACCCAACCCTCGGTGATTTTTCGCTTCATCCCTCAAAATCTGTCGAGTCATTTCATTCGGACATTTGCGTACTGCTCTTTATTTCTCAAATTACCAGATGTGTTTCAAATTTTTCACATTTCACCAGCTTATATTATTCTCAATGCGCAAATGAGGTTTATGCTCAGGTTAGGCGAACCGAGTTGATTCTGTGTTAAGTGCATGCGTATATTATATGTAGGTACGGGAAGGCCACAATTAGCCGTGGTATAATTAAAATTCCTAATGCGTGCTAATGAAATTACAGTCATTTTATTCTCATCCGAGGTTTCCCACAGTGGTTTTACATTTTCCCTCCTTTTTTCCTGCTGCTCACCGTACTTTCAAAAGGTCCATACCCTACGCACCTAATTTTTATCCTTCAAAGGTGATGCCGTACTTTTTTTTTTATTTTTCCCTCTGCTTTCAACGCACGTTGATATTTTACGCCATTTCGGTTAACGCCGTCTGCCGATAGTTTTTTTTACTGTTCCTATAATCCCTGGAAATCTAGCAGGTGAATATTTTTGTTGATTTAACGTCTAGATTTGTAAATTTTTCAACTTTTCGGGAATAACTCATACAGGATTCTTCTTTATATCTACTTCTTATTCTTCTCTCCTATTTTCGCATAGACTTTTTCGAAATTATACAAACTGAAAGGTTCAATTAGCAGAGTTCACCAATTCGTTAGCGAAACCCAATCGCCAGGCTATATATGTACACCTGGTGCACGTGCACGGAATTCGACTTGTTGATAAAATTAGCATTCTCAATGCGAATTCCCGGAGAATACACGTATAACGCCATAATACACATACATACACGTATTCCAACACGTGCATTCTAAATCTACTCGACCAGTTTTGCACCGCATGCACAGACGTATAAGGTGTAAAATTTTGTTCGCGAGAAATAGAAATTAAAAGTAATATTTACTCATTGTTCCGCTTATTTCCGATCACTGAAAAAAATACACCAAAAAATGGATTCTTACATAATGAATCCAAAGCAATGATATAGAAACAGAAATTGACTAATAAAATTTGTGCAACTCATGACTGATATACCGATATTACACGAATTACGTTACCAATTACATATCTTGAAACTAATAAGGGTAAAAATTGAAATCAAGAAGATGAGACCGAATTAAGAACTTGGACTTAAAAATACGTATAATTAGAAATTCAAATTTCCTGAGCATCTCGGACATGCAGTTACTATAAATATACATAGATGCATGTAGATACGTAGAAAAATGCTGAGAGCGAGTTTTTTTACCACCAAGGAAAAAGTTTCCCTTTGTTTTTACCTGCCATAAAATGACAAGCCCATGAAAATACAGACACACCCATACCGTACACTGTATACGGTATAAGTTATGGTCCATTACAGCATTTTCTTCAGGTATAATATACAGACGAGTCACAGCAATATCCGAGCGAAA
Organism: Neodiprion pinetum; assembly: GCF_021155775.2. Lineage (NCBI taxonomy): Eukaryota > Metazoa > Arthropoda > Insecta > Hymenoptera > Diprionidae > Neodiprion > Neodiprion pinetum. The sequence goes on along the minus strand of NC_060236.1, from coordinate 32,267,675 downwards.
AGTATTCCTCGCAACATTTTTCGCCGCTCCTGACCCTCGAGACGTGCAAAGTTACCTCCAGAGATAACGAAGAAAATCTTCCGAGGAAGAAATCCGACGAGGTATTTGAATGAGGCAAAATTCAAGGGAAGAGGAATAAGAGCTCCAACCCTTTGTTCGAGGTGCAGGACGCCTATCCATCGAGCGGAGAGCGCAATTATTATTGACGTCACTTAAAGTGGACGCGCAGCGAGAGCGTCCTCTGAAAAGTTTCCGGTTAAATTGGGCGTAAGGTACAATTGAAGCAATTAACGTGGAGCGCGACGAGGGATGTAGGGGGCTGGGTCGAGGGGGGGGAGGGTCGGACTGCACCTTGCCGTCGTGGTTCAAGAGCCCTTCGCCTCTCGCTTCTCGCTCGTTCTCCGTCCGCGCGAGCCAAGGGCCATGGCTCTTCGAACACTTGGGGGAAAATTCAAAAAGGGTACGAGCTGTACTCGTCCGGACAAGGGCACCACCGCCCAAGTGACCCTTGACGTAATATTCTCCCTGAATGAACCTCGAAAAGATTCTTTCCGTTCACGTGACTCCGTCACGGACTGTTGCGAATTTTTTAAACCTCTGCGAAACGTGTACGTGGTTATATCGAGTTTGATTTTAAGGTTAGGTCACACCACCTTTTATAGTTTTTATTCGCGTACAAAAGGAACGTGCCAGTTCTTGAATTTGGAACAGCCTTTCATTGACTGACCAAACTGACTTTTCCCGCGAGGTAGAAGAACAACTAATTTGCCACCTAGCGGCGAAATACGGAACTATTTCATAAAGCAGGTGGTCCGATGACGATGGTCAGGAAATTTGTGAAAGTTTATTCCATGTAGAATATAGACACCAAAACTTCTGAAAAACATTTCATTCTTTGTTTTCAATAGTCAAAACTTGTTTTCTATATTTTCATGGATTTTAGATAACATTTGAAAATTTTTGATTCTCATTGTTAAATTTCTCCAACACGCGGTTGACGTCCTTTCGAACTCGATTCCTAGATTATATCACACCTCGAATTGTTTTACTAGCGTATACTTGTGATAAAATTGGAACAGTGTCTTACTGCCTGACCTAACTGACTTTTACCGCGAGAGAAGAACGCCAAATTAGCCCCTAGCGGCGAAATCCGGAACTATTTGATAAATCATGTGCTCCAAGTCGATGATGGTTATAAAATTTCTGAAAGTTAATTCCGTGTGGAATATAGACTACCAAGCTTCTGAAAAACAGTCTGTTACTTGTTTTCAACAGTCAAAACTTATTCCTTGTATTTTCACGGATCTTAGACAACATTCGAATAATTTCGAATTCTTTGCAGCATAATCGAAGAGGCTCAAGTTTTTTTACCCTGAAGACAAGCTGCGAACTCGTTTTTTTCAAACTGTTACAACAACTTGATTGATCCTAATCGCCTAATTGCACCTAATGTGATATTTCGGGAGATTTTCATATCCGTCTTCTAGTGATATTTTCGGAATTTATTATTTGGGAAATGTATAAATTGAAATTAGCGTAAAAACCAGCGAAATAATGGAAAAAAATACTAATCCACGCGCAGGCTTACCATCCTTAATCCAAATCTCCTTACGGAATCGATGAACTCGGTGAAATTTCTTCGTCGTATCCCTTTGAATTCGATAAAACCCGCAGTATAAAGAAACTGCGACGTCTTTCACCCAAACCCTCCGAACCCTGATACGTTTGACAAACTCTCGAATCTCTGCGCCTGCTCCTAAAGTGACTGTTAAATTCATTGACCCAGTCTTGAGTGGACGTTAAGGTACGAGTGCATAAACAGAAGAGTTTCGGAGTTGGTCGAGATAGACGAAAGAGCCGCCTGAAGAATCGGGAGGATGAGGATAAGGATAAGAAGGAGGAAGGGTGAAGTTTGGTAAGCTGCTATCAGTTGTGAATCAGCAAGAGTTTCGCAAGTTTTAAGCAGCGTGAAGCAAGGATAGTAGTAGGGATAACCCGGCGGAAAACTGCGACTATAAACTAAACTGAAGTTCAGTGCCGCAAAACTCGAGGTTCAGAGTAAGTACGTCTACCATTCGGTGGTTTATTATACATGCACTGCGTCCATAAAGTCTACGCAGCTGGCCTCGAGACGCTCTCAAGAAACGCGTTAAAATTTCCATTAAGACGTCGAAATGAAGACCGAGAAACCGCGCGAATAATCAGCAACCTTAATTCCTCTCCCAAGTTTGACCCTCTCAACGGTGCTCATACTTTTTTTGCAAGTTTCTTTACTCGGAGGTCGTCGGAGCTTGCGGACTCGTCTGACCTTTCAGAGATGTCGCGTTGACGGTTGAGTAAGGAGGGCGAAAGCTCAGGGTGAAAACCGTAAAACGAGGTGAATGCAGCGCGTTGCATAGTGGGAAGCACGAGCCGAGCTTCCAATGGGCGCATCTTACTCTATTGCAGACTTTACAACCCTGGCGTTACTTTCCTCGGCTCCCTCCATTACATGCGCAGCTGTGCCGGCTGGCACTTCATTACAAAATACTACAAATCTCGTCTATAAATCCCGGAATCCATGGCGGAACCGTAAACCGCGAGGATCCGGCTTTTCAAAAGCTCGAGCAAAGCAGGGAAAAAGACGACGGAAGGGAGAGAATTTTGGTTTCCTCTTACGTGCAGGCTTGTTTGCTCACTCCCTAAGTAAAAATCTTAGAACTTGTATGAAACTCTCATCCATCTATTCCTCTATCGTTCAGATTCGTGGACTCAAATTTGGATCTCGTTTACACGCTCTAAATAATCACAGCTCGGTCAGAGGCTCGAAGTTCACAAAAATATCAAATCCAAATTGAATCTCGAAATCCTGATATCTCATTCGCGCTTCATGAAACCTCGAAAGGTAACCTGAAGAATTGATTGACGTCTGAACCAGAAATATTGCACCTGAAGCTTCCGAAGGTCATATGAGTCAGAATTTTGGTACACTTGGCTCCAGCGATCCTGAGACGACTAATTATTTCAATCAGTCGGTTCCGTCGGTAATGCAGAATCAGTTCACAGCGCCACCACCGGCCGGCCGTAAAACAGGCTCAATCTTTGTAAGCGTGATATCACAACTTATGACCCTTGAATCTAACCTTGAAATAAAAAATTCAACTGCCATGAGTTATGATATCATGTTTACAAAGATTGAGCCTGTTTCACGGCCGGCCGGTGGTGGCGCTGTGAGCTGATTCTGCATTACCGACGGAACTGTTTGGTTGAAAAAATTAGTCGCTTCAGAATCACTGCGGTCAAGTGTACTTATCGGACCTAAAAAAATCGGAAACGGAACTTGCGTGCAGTTTTGAGGTTCAAACGAGATCCTTTTTGCCCGTGATTTCTCTATCCAACAATAAGAAAGTCTTGTACAAGACTGATGAACGTCGTAATTTTCTCGGGGTTCAAAACGAGGCCTAAAATTTCTTCTCTGGTCTCGCCGCTGCACTTGAGCTCCTGCCGGCGGAATAAAACGTAAATCGAGTTAGCCCAGGTTTTCGGAGCGTCGCGACGCGGAAGAAGCTCCGGCGTCGCAGCTTGGCCTCTCGGTCCACGCGTAGCGGTAATTAGATCCCGTTTAATTCAATTTCGTGTCTGATGGCTCCATCAACGAACAGTGACTACATGACACTTAATAGGCTCTTCCACCTTAATTAATATCGTAGCTCGTTTAGCATCGAAGTGAAACTGTCACCGGTTTAATAGACTCTCTCTCGTATCGCTCTCCTTCGCCTTCTCTTTCTCACTCTCCGGAAACCCCAAAAGCTGGATATCTGAATCAGGAATCCTGTTTTCCGGGACGGCAAATTTAAGGTGGAGAATTACGAGGCCGATTATGGGACGAGATCGTGCAATTCGATCCAATTACAATCAGGAGAAACGTCCGTCCCGCCATTCTCAGCAATTACTCATTACGTAGACGATATACGAGGTGTATAAGCGATTCAACTTCGAGGCGAGATAGACACGCGTGTCTCGTCTCTCTGATGCTGGTTTATTTGTTGTAATAACGCTCGTGTGTGGGTGTACTTTACGCATTGCTCGTCGTGCTTTAGTATCCTGCAGCACTACGTCAGATCCGCGAGATTGGCCGTAAAAAGCAATTCATTAGTCGCCCTTTGTCTGCGCCTCGTATTAAAAGGCGCCGAAGACAACCCTCGTTTTGCGGCTTTGCTGCAGGATCGAAATTAAGATGAAAAAAGAGAAACGGGAAACGGGAGAGTAAAAGACGAAAAACTAAACTAATGGTAAAAAAACGGTCCTTTCATCCCTACATCGTCTAAAACTGCATTCCAAATTCAGAGATTAATCAGCTCGGTCATCTGAATCGAAAATTACAGAAAGAGAGAACGAAAGTACGTTAAAAAAATAATCTCTAGCAATATTTACTGGTAGGACAGAAGTAATCGTTAAAACGGAAGTCTTAAAGTGCCGTTTTTGATTTTAGAACACGTATATTCGGGTGTTTAAGTAACTTTAAACAGTGTAGTCGAATCGCGTCTTTATAACGGCAAAATCGACTATTTCCCCCAATTGGTAATTCAAGCGGGGCGAAGAGAGAGGAAGGGAGAAGAAATTTCATCCCCCAGCCGTTTATTATTTAATGAAAAGGTCTTAAGCCCCGGGACATTAAGAATTTCTCTCAAGCTGTCAGGGGAACGGTACTAAAATTTATCTCATAGTCCACCTTACGCTTGTTGGCTGAGATTTCAAAGAAATCGGTTATGATAGAAAGTGGAAAATAAAAAGAAAACCGAAAAAATTCTGACCTTCGGTCTGACCGCCTCCTAATCACACCACCAAAAACTTTCGACTCTCTCTCTCCCTCTCTCTTACCTTTGTGTCAGACGTAAAGAAGTTTTTACGTCAAAATGGGCAGAGGGTCGCAAATTATGATTGGAAAAAATTTCTCGCCACGGTTTTTTGGCTGTATTTTTATCATCGTAATTTGATTCAGAGACACCCCGAAACGATAACATTTATCCATTGCCTCTGGGTTGTGAAATAGTTATCAGAAAACCAAGAAGATTTAGATTTTCCAGCTTTCAGAATAAAAAGATTCCTTAATTTGGTGTTTTTAGGCCAAAAATTGACTGCCTCAAATGCCTCACAAGCATAATAAACATGCGATCCAAGTTTTTTGTTACTTTCGTCCTTTAAATAGCCAAATTTCTGTGAGATATGTTTTTGAATTTAAATCACAAAGTATCCCGAACGCTCGAAGTTCGCAAATTCCGAAACGATCAATTCAAAAAACGAGCCAATAAATAATTTCCCGTTGCACAAAAACGCCTAACGAATTCAATGAAAAAAATCTGCTACAAATTTCGCAGCGTTTTTACCGCAACCTCTTTGTCTTCTTTGTCGGACAATCAGTGCAGCCGCTGCAGATTGGATGCTTAATTTCTGATCCAAAAAACGCACGATGCCCAGTAAAAAAAAAAAAGAAAAAAAAACAAAGAGTAGAAGAAAAAAACATGTAGCCAAGGTTTTTTTTAATTTTTCACCGTACCCAAATTTCATCGAGCAGAAATAATAATGGTCCGACCAAATTTCCCTCTCGTTGTCCTCGGCTTCTTTTTTTTTTCCAACTTCCCTTCCTTCACGTTTTCGGACCTTCTGCGGGCAGAATCCATCTCGTGGTTTTTTAGTAGGTCGTAAAGTGTGAGAGACTGGTTACTTTATATCTTTGCGACGATCATAATTCAAATGTTGTTTCCTTGTAATTTCAAGAGCTACCGGGAACTCGCGTGATACATACACTTTAGGTACTCGCACCGCGAAGCATGGGATCAGGAATTCTACAAACCCACTGCGAGGACAATTTACAGTGCAGAAATTCGATCCTGCGCCTTTACTCGACGGTCATCCTCCCGCAGGAGCTTTAAAGTGATTCCAAAACGGAGTTCGAACCATTATTATTATTATTATTGTTGTTGTTGTTGTCATTATTATTGTTATCATCATTGCTCGAAAAAAAATTCGGGGACCAGAATCGTGCGCGATACTTCTGATCGGTATAACTCTAGTGAAAATTATGTTTGAATTTTGATTAAAAAAAAAAATAAATAAATAAATAAATGAGAGACGGACGTGGCGCGAATTTGCTTTGCAAATGATTGTTTTTTGTACATTTTGCGACGGCATTTTGACGATTAAAATAACCGCAGGTGGTATAAACCTATTATGAATAATAAATTGAAAACCATTGGTCGGCAGGATTTGCGATAATTTGGCTTGAAACACACGTGAGCTGGCTGAAACCTGGGCTTGTTTCGATACCACGCGCATATACGTAAAGAATAATTCGCATTCGTATTCGTGCGAAACTCATTCCTCTACCTCCGCTCATATAATATACAGCGGGAGAAATATTATTATACATATTTCGTTAAACTAAAGCCACAAAACCGCCGTGCATGCGGCTGTAAAGTTTATGTGTACCATAACGCGTTTCGTTTAACTGTTGAGAGAAGCAAAAAAAGAAAAATCTGATGTACGTATTTCTTCATATACATATATGTATATATATAAATTTTTTTTTTTTTTTATCGAGCCGTACGTTCAAATATGGCGCCCAAAATAATACATTAATTATACTAAGTCAGAATCAACCTATTGAATGTTCATTTTTTTAAAATACCTGCCAAGTACTAACTCATCCCGAATTCTTCATTTCGTACCTAATTCTATATTTTTTTTCATTTCTTGATTTTGATTTGATTATTATTTATTTTTTGTTTCTGTTTGCGGGAAGGGTATTTATCGGTGGTAATTGTTGAACCTACATTGTCATGTAGATGGTTTCTTAGTTGAAAAATAAATTTTTGTCGGTAGTTCCAATTTTGTAGTACTTGGGGCAAGGTTTTTGCAACAAAACTGCTTTCGGGATGTTAATTGTAACAAGTCAGAATCACCCCGTTGAATTGCCATTTTGAATTTGATGTATTTCTTATTAAAAAAAAAAATATTCCATCACTCAAGCTTGACCGAACTTTGTAAAACAGGCAACGACCTGAAAAAGCACAAGAATCGGCTTGCGACAGGAATTACGATGGGTTGTTAATAGCGTCGCGTTGCAAGGAGCAAGGATCCCGCGGGTCCTGCAGGTCCTGCATATTATTCGATAAAAGTGGTAGGCGAAGATCCCCGCAGTGCATAAAGTGAAAGATATTAAAAATTGATCCTGCGAAATGAAGTCTGGGGTGGAGGGAGGTCGTTAATTAAGGGAATGAATTTAATAGCCCTGCAGGCAGTCGGCTGCGGGTTGCGGGTGCAGAGATCGGTAGCTCTTTGGTTTCGCGGCTACGTTCTTCCCTCTCCGTCTCTCCCCCCTTTTCTCTCTTTGCATTCGTGAAAATAAAGAGAAAAATATTCGCGACAGATATTAATTATATAGGCGAGCGTGCAGCCGCAGCAACTTAAAAAACCCTCACCGTGTTCCCTGCAATATTTGTTCAGTGTCTTAACGACCGTTATAATCACACCAAAGCCAATTTAATTACACCTCCGAGTCACTTTCGACCGGATTTATTTATTTATTTATTTATTTTGATTTTTATTTTTATTTTTTTCCTCTCTCTCTTCTCTTTTTTCTCCCCGTTATTCTCTCTATATTTTTTTTCCCTCCATTTTACACGCTTTATATTCCCTCGTATCTTCTACTTATCATTCATATCTCCGGTGTGAATGCTTGTGTATAATAAATACGTTGATATTTTTATCGCGAGAGATGAAAAGAAAAAAACCCCGCCAAAAAAAAAAAAAGAAAAAATCAAAATTAACAAATGAACATTTCAACACTTTTCCCCTCCGAGCCTTGTTTACTTCCTATTTTTGAATTTCAGCCTTCCCGCAGCTCGCTCCTTTATATTCATTAAATTTCATCAAACACCTCGACGAACATAAATATTTCAGCGCGTATAATCACAGTTTACCAGATTGTTTAATTCTTTCAACCTCAAGTACACAACGTCAACCTTATAACGGTAGCGAATTTAAATTTCCCGCCACGAGAGAACAGTTTACATTTTCGACTCGAGCCGCGTCGATTTTTGAACAATTTTTTGTAACCTGAACAAAAATTTTTTCTGGCCCACGTGATTCTTTATTGAAAAACAAAGAAACCGACACCCTTAAGATCGAATCGTTTTTTCATCCCCAGTTGGTTGAAATAAAAAAAAAAACAAAAAAACAGAAAAAAAAGAAGCAAAAGAAACCGATACCGTTCTAGGGTTGATGTCGTATTTTCTAAATTTTTCGATCTAAACTTCGAACATCCCTCGACTGTTTCGGCGTTCTGATTCATTGTTACAATTTATGAAAATTTATCACGCAACATGTTTCGTTCCTTTATCCAGGCGCTTTCGGTTATCGATGCAAATTCGACTCGATAGGCACGCGGGGCTGGCTGTTCGAGCAACTCGTTTACGCGCGGAGATGACCGAGGGGTTGAACTTCAACCCCAAGGCTCTAAACTGACGCATGCCATTTACCAACGACGTTATTTACGCTGCGCGTGTGTCAGTTGCACATACAATTAACCCGTGCGGACGTTTACCGCGTCCACGGTGGTCGTCAAAGGGTCGGCTGAATCGTTTGACGACGTGTAATTAATTATTAACGCTGCTACCGTCAGCCCGAGCCTTGAACTCGCGACGTCGATCATCCCCGAATACGTTCCGTAGAATAACCACGGCTCGAATTTCAAATCAAAATACGATTTCGAATTCGGGTATAAACGAAAATTGGGATAAAGTGTTCGATTTGATTTCCAGTTTCTTTTCCTTTTCTACGTTTATTTCAATAAAGAAAGTTTTCGTATACGATTTTTTTTTTATCCGTGAAATGAATTATAACGATTGCGTTTGTCACTTGAAGTTGGAATTTTTCAATAATAAAATTTATTTCCAAATTACGGCTATAATTACGATTTTTTACCTTTCAATTCTGAATAACAATTCTAATTTTCAATTCGAGGATAACGAAAAGCGTAATGCGGTGTTAGATTTGATCATCGTTTCTTTCTTTTTTTTTTTTTTTTGTAAATTCAACGCTTGCGAATGGGGTTTTGTAATTTGCAAAAGAAAAAAATTGCCATAACATTTGTATTTAAAAGTTTTGTAACTAGAATTTTTCTACACCATAATTAATTTCTAAGTTACAATAATAGTCACGATTTTTTGCCATTCAATTCCGAATTGTAATTGTGATCGGTATTACTTTTTTTTTTTTTTCCTCAACAGCAGATTACAAAAACTGATTCACGATCCCCAACACTGTTTGTAAATGCTGGATTTTGCGAGTCGAAATTTTTATGTCGAACCACGTGTCTAAAAATACCTAACGCGATATTCGTTTTAACAGAGTAAACGCAAAAGCGAAATGAACAGGCAGAGAGGGAAATTTCAACATTACAATGCATTAATTCTCGATTGGGTTTCCGTCATATTCATCAATATATGTATTTTCCCGTGCAGTCCGAGGCGCGTAATAAATTAATGTACATTTCTGCGTTTCGTTGATAACTTTGTGAAGTTAACTTCGTGTTACCGAAATAGATTGGTTGATAGATATTTATTACGACACTGAAAATATTCACCAATGAGCATCGAACGTGTGAAATTAATATCCACTTATAAACACACAGTCTCTATACCGCATTCGCTGTCTCACCGTATTTCTATTATTGAAAACTGTACTTATCAATACACGCAATAAACGGTCAAGCGATAAATTCGTGCTTCTGAATAATCCGATGAGGAAGACACGCGAGGTGGAAAAATGCGCGAGAATAGAAATATAAGGTGCACGGATACCTTACAGGAGATAAAGAACGAAGAACGTATTCTTCCGAGTTAGGATTGCGTTACGCGTTGGCAAGCCTGCAGGCGAAGGAATACTCGAGACGCTGACGCGAAAATAAAAATGGTTGGAAAAGCGTAGAGCTGGAGGGATCGGCGTTCCTGCCGCCGCCGCCGCCGCCGCCGAGTTTAGTGTCTTTGAAATCCTTAAAAATGCATAAAACCAGACCAAGAACGCATCTCCGTTAGGTACGAGGTCTACATCTATGCACATTGTATACGTGTTAGAACCACACCTATGCGACTATCGCACAAACTATGGAATATAAAACCTTACGTGAACCATCCCGTGCAGCCTGCCTCCAGGTGTTGACTGGATGCTCTCTGTAATAAAAGCCCCGCTCTACGTGTCTCGCTTTCTCCGTACGTAATACGTACGTATTAGGGTGGGTCAAAAAAATCAAGTATTTTTTTTTTTGGATTCGACACACGAAAACTAGTTCCTAGCTACCTCTAGAAAGTACTTACCAAATCTAAGCTCTTAATATTAACGGGAAGATTATGCTCATCATAGTTTTCCATTTTCAATTTAGTCTTATATAAAAATGGCCATATCTTATCACCAATAGATTGTTAAATTAGTTGCATCGTCAATATTTATAGGAAATTGAACGCTCTACAAAAATGGTCTCTTATACTTTTTTCATTAATCTAACCATTTAAAAGATATTCAAGGTGAAAGGTTGAAGTATTTTAAGGAAAATAACTTTTTGTTTTGAATTTTCGAAAAATTCCCCAAACAAAAAATATTCAATTATAACTTTTTTGGAAAAAAGAAATTTGAATGACATTTTAAATAAACCCGTTGAAAAATATCAAATTACGATCCTCAATTGTGATAAAAGTTATAAAAAGAAAATATCGTTAAAAAATTGATTCGAAAGAAATATATTCTCAAACAAAAGATAAGACATAACTTGCAAACTGTCATTCTTTCGAAATAAACTCAGATTCTCATGAATATTGTAAAAATTCATAAATTAAATGGATAAATTGGAAATAATTATTTAAAAACTATTAAAATCAACAGGCATTGGGATTCTACTGCGAATATCTTGAAATGGTTACAGTAATCGATTAACCACAAGAAACCTTTTTTGTAGAGCGTTCAATTTCCTATGAAAATATCTGAAACTCATTTGACAATAATTATTTTTTAGTAAGTTACAAAATTCAAAACAAAAAGTTATTTTCCTTAAAATACTTCAACCTTTCACCTTGAATATCTTTTAAATGGTTAGATTAATGAAAAAAGTATAAGAGACCATTTTTGTAGAGCGTTCAATTTCCTATAAATATTGACGATGCAACTAATTTAACAATCTATTGGTGATAAGATATGGCCATTTTTATATAAGACTAAATTGAAAATGGAAAACTATGATGAGCATAATCTTCCCGTTAATATTAAGAGCTTAGATTTGGTAAGTACTTTCTAGAGGTAGCTAGGAACTAGTTTTCGTGTGTCGAATCCAAAAAAAAAAAATACTTGATTTTTTTGACCCACCCTAGTACGTATGTAGGTAAACTTTATGCTCTTCAGGCGTCAGCCGACACACATCAAGGTCCGTACTGCACTTCGCACCCCGTGAATTTGACATATAGTTACGCTAGTCGAATTTTCAGATAGTTTTCTTTTTTACCGACCGTTCGTCTCTTCCTTACCGGCTGATGGTTCTGCAGGAAGTAATTAATACCCGAAAACTGGTCCGAGTGTGGGAAATTTATTTTACAAGTACTTGCAAAGTCGTGAAAATAACCGAGAAATTTATAGCTGATAAAAGAATGAACGAGAATAATGCGAGTTGCTGGAAAGGACAAAATTGCTTGACTATGGATTGAAAAAAGCTCTGGAATAACGAGGGATTGCATTGTTGGCAAAAATATGCATTCGAGTATTGTATGATTGATGAAAATTTGCAAAATTAGTCAACACCGATAGATGATTAAATTAGTGATTAGTAGATGAAATTTAGTTTGTTCACCAGTACGCAATGATGCTTGAATGAAAAAACGCCTTCTTTAAATATTCAACATCGAACAAAAAATATCCGTTGCTGATCGTCGTATCCATTCGGTATTGTGACAAAATTTTGCAAACCTGTCAACGAACTGCTCAACAATTTATCTCACCGATAAATTGTTCAAGAACATCAGTCAAATTCTGGAATAAAACTTTGTTCGGAATAATCCTCGGTATACGATTAACGTACATTCTTTTCCTCGATGTGAATATCGCTGTTGGAAAAAATTTGAAAAACTGTCAATTTCCGGAACTGTGGTCTAAGAATTTATCTCTAAAATCCGAAAGCAGCTGCGATTCAGGCGAGTCTCGAAAGGCGGATGAAAAAGCTCTGAAATTTCAGGATCATCGAGCGACCGGAAGCGAAATAAAATTCGAAATGCACTTATTACACCTGAATTAAAAATACATCGTAGGCTAACAGATCGAATGGTTTCAGATTCCACCCAGAACGGACTTGAGTTCCGAACTATTTTCCAATTCTTATTACCTTCCGACATGCAAGGGTGTAAAAGCACCGCGCTTTACCTCCTCGAATTCCATTTTCTTCGCTTTCAGAAGGGTAGTTTAAATTCCGTATACAAAATCTTTTCACTGCTGTTTGAATTTGCAGCCCCAAAGCTTGCGAGCTTTCACCCCTGGTCTGGTCCAGCCTTATGCTATACATGTTTCGAGGAACATTTATTTCCGGGATATAATAGTATTTATTTCTCTTTTCTCCCCATTATTTCTTCCACGATCTTACACCTCCTTTATCAACCCTTCGCGTAGCCAGCTGTTGCAGTCTCTTTCGATATCTCCACGGAGCCCCGACAACGACCCGGTAAATACATATATCAAATCGTATTTACAGAATTTGACAGGAGCGTTGTCACTTCCGGAAAGATGATATACTCCTCGCATTCCGCTCCGGTCTTCTGCCACCCTTCAGACGTCGAAACACCTTTTCGTTATTTCAAATCGTTGGGCAACTCAACCTGCATTCTCGCAACCATTGTTTTTCCCATGATCTAAATCATGAAAAGATAAATAACAAAGTCATAGGAAAGGAAAACGTGGACGAGACGAAACAGTGAAAAATGTCTCATACGAAAAGTGTATCAGGTGTTTTTTTTTTTTTCAAATAGGATTGCGTTTTTTACATTCACCCTTCTCAATACTCGACCCATATTAAATTGACGAAACCCTCCTGATTGATAAAACGAAACAGCATTAAAATGTGTCAACTTTCCTCGATGTCTCTTTCAATTTTTCAGTTCAACAAACGTCATCAACAATCTTGGATAATTAATAAATAAATTTATGTATACTCCGAAATAGGTGTTACTTATGTACGCGTACAGAGATATATATATATATCATATATATATATATATATATATATATATATATATCATAATCTCAAAGAGATTATCATTAGGCGAAGGATCGAGTTGGAATGCGAGATGGCAGAGTAGATTTCTGAGTTGAGAATCTTGGCACAAAGGGACTACGACGTCGGGGGCTGTTGGAGGTAATGATAATAACAATAATGAGGGGGTGGCGAGGAGGGGGGCGCGTGTATAGCCCGGGAAGGTATATAAACGCTTGGCACCTACGCAAAACTTGCTCGCTGTACGCTCACTAACACAGGGACGCAATGATTAACCCGAAAGCTTGCTAGCCCATGCGTTAGCAGAGCCCAAAGGTATGAGATATAATCGAGAAGGAGTCACACGGCCCATTCAAGAGTCTCGACGCAGTTCAGTTTCGAGAAGGCTCAATTCTCGCTCAACGATCATTGTGCCCGATTTTTGTACTGGGTTATATGTGTATAAATATAATAATAACACGCGCAGGTTTGTCGTTTTTATTATCGTACTGTTTTATCGGGTGAATGTATAAAACAGTGGTGGATTTTGGATGAAAAATTGAATTTTTCACTTCAAATCACAAGCCGTGTTGTTGAAAAACCAGAGAAATAACAAAATCCGAAGCCTCTCAAAGAAGGTGAGCTGCTTAACAATACTATGTCTAAATTTCAATTAGATCGGTTCAATCGTTCTTCGAATATCGTAATCATTGCAAAATATGTCACCGTGTAAAATGGTCGACGTTGTTGTTAATAACACTACTTCACACTGATTGATTCCAATGAAAGAAAGATGTCAACGAAGCTGGATCTACCCGATCGAACGAAATAATTGGTTAGACGTAAGACATGAATTCTCAAAATTTGCCAACTTTTTAGGCCGTCTACTAGTATAAAACTCGAAGCAGACTGTGAGTGCATGGTTGACAGCGCGAGTTTTCAACTCAAAATATTCCGTAGGGCGCGGGGTGGGGGAAGGTGGAGCGTCAGTCGGTCGCCAGCTCTCGAGGGTAACGCATGGTTATGTTTCCTGCGTCTCGTCACGAAATTGAGCGATTCCAGATCACAGCGAGCTTGAGAATGGTTCAAGCGAACTTTCGCGGTTTATGACAAACGCTAATTAATCCTCGGCATACTCAGCGTTCTTGTTTGAGCGCGGGACAAAGGCCGCGCCTTAACACCAGCACGCCATCCATTCAAAATCCCTGGGAAAATTCGTCTTGTAGCTCAGCGGAACCCGAGATGCAACGATAGACAATGCTACTTCGGTATCATTGAGATTTCAAAAGACGAGATCTCCGGACACGCGATACTCCCGCGATTCATGCGCGGATTCAAACTTGCTCCAAATTGCAATTTGAGTGTTTAATTATTCAGGAACAAGTTTGTCTGTCAGGCGATTAGGATTAGGGAAATCTGGACGACGATTGTTCTCTGAAACTGTACAGTAGTCGCTTCATTTCCTACACAGCGCTTAACTGATCAGGCTTGAAAATCCGGTATTATCGTCAGGTGAACAAAATAGAGGATCGATGTTCTCGACAAATATTGATGAATTTATACCGAATATAATCGACTGGTTTCCGATATCGGTGTTCGTTATTTGTCCAACTTGTTTGACGTACTCGACCAATTTCTCTGCCGACGAACAATTCGAGACGAAGTCAAAATCGATGCCAACGATTCGGCTCCCTTTTCACGTATTTTGCGTTCTCGCACGCTTTGAAAATACTTGTCGCGACAATTCTCGCGGGGAGGAGTAATTTCAAAGAAATATGTTGACGATTGTTCCCCGTGTTGAATTGATCCAATTGTAATTGGAATTATTAGGGTTCCCGGACTAGACGTGTACACCCACATCCCGGTAACAAGCAGTTCATTGTTCACGATTCTAAGACAATGGTACTTTGCGTCGTGGAGAACGAGCTGTGTAGACTCGGTTATACAGAGAAGGTACACAAGACACATGTACCGCCTAACCTCTTCTCTTTCCAAGGCGTGATTCACCGCCCTTCCAACTCCTCCAGAGCTGAACAGTAGCTGGGTTCATAAGGCGCCTCCACCCACCTAATTAAGCGGTTTCACGTGGAGTCGCGAAATTTCGAGCTCGAGAAACAAAAACATCGTGAATGTGTTAAACACAAAATTATCGACTCAATTGGATACCCGAAGAGTTGATATTGTAAATTCCTGCTATCTCGAACCGTGACCATCAACTCCCAGAGGTTTCATTTTATTCGTTCCGACTTTTCCGACCCCCGCGGCATTTTCCAATTCTCACAAACTCGACAATTGCTTTCATATCTCCGGGGACTTCACCCTCCTATTTTTTTGTTTTTTTTTTTCATCCCCAGTTGTGTTCTAGTTTTCATATTATTTATACCGTCGAACGATTCCCGCTTGTCAAACCTCTCTGTATATTCCGATCTATGCACCTACACAATATTTCCAGCCAAATATTCTGCTTACCCGCCAAGCTAAGCTAATCAAAAAACTGCACCACGCTACCGTTTTGACCACATTATCTGCTCCACGCCATGATAAAAATTAGCGTGAAAAATTCATCAGATATACACGTTCGTTCAGTCTGATTAATTAGCTGCAGGTGAGTGTCAGTTTTTTGCTGGAAAAGAAAAAAAAATTATAATTAGCAGTGAAAACATTCAGCTGTGAAAGCGTCATTATTAATTAACTAAAATCGTACGACTCTTTGGTGGGTTGTGAGAGTTGGCTTTGAAAAATCGGCAAAATGCAGTATTGCAGTGTTCGAGCAGTTTTTTTTTTTCTTTTTCCTTTCATCTTGTTCTTCAAAAATGTTCAAAGTCCGGAAACGGGCTAACTTCTGAAAATTCCTGTATAACAAGCGCATGAAAATATTCGATGATATATCAGACCAGCTTCCGGGATGAGTTTTTATTAATAATCGCGGTGTCGTATCTCCTTGGATCTCTTTTCACTCCCGTTCTTTTCATTCTTTTGTTGAAACGTTGATGGTGGGCATTATGCCGAATCACAATACAAAAGCGAGTTGTCTAAACAGACCGAGTTATTTAAGCGTTATATTAATATAAAATATGTCCCCGGGAAAATTTATCATCGGTGTATATGTATATATATAAGGTGCAATACATTTTGTATACGAAACGTGAAGATCGCCAGCGAGAATTTGCCCGCGGAAATTACAGAGACGGAAGTGTTGAAGGTGAAAAAATGGTATGTAAAATGAGAATAGGAGAAGGTGAAAATATTACCGAAGGTTCTGGCCCAGACGGGCGACTCATTATTTTGAAGAATGAAATAGGCGCGAAAGTTGCAGGTACGGGAGCGTACGAAACTCGGGAACCACACCAAGTCCTTTCCCTGGTTCATGGTGACGAGAAACCGGCTCGATGCACCCTCTCAGGGTTGACAAATCGTCCGGGAAATATCGCCCGCACCTTTTATTCAAAATCCCTGCTTTCGACGTGACAAATAGTTGGCGTGATAACCCTGCACGACCTAACAGCCCAGCCTAACTGCATCCAGGGGTTAGCAAAAAGGTGTACCTTTTATCCTAGTCTCTTTCTCACTCTCCGCCTTTTCGTATACTTTTTTTGCCACTAAATCAGCTCGCTCTCTGTAACTTCCCGCCCCCGGGACGCCGAGGGCTTCAGCTTTATTCCCTCGGGAATCCAGTTCGTGTGAAATTATTTCGCTAGTAGCTGGGGTTGACCTTGAGAATGGCAAAAAAAAAAAAAAAAAAAATGGAGAAGAACAAAACTGCGAAACAGCGTCCTTGAAAGGCGTATCCCAGGATACTTTGTGGCTCGCACAGCGCAGCGTGATTAATAACCTGAGAAAAGTGGACAGCGACAGGTGTCCCTTGGAGACGGTCGACTGGATCTGTCAACCGGACTCATTCGCACCACCAGAAGGAGTTGGTTGGTTACTTACACCATAAGTGTTACAGACACGCGGTACAGTGAGTCGATGTTTACGCCGAACTAGCAGCCCTCTACATTTGCAATCCATTATCGACGCTACGTTATCGTTGTTCTTACCGCTAAAAGCGTTATATTATTCTGGTCGTGGGTAATTGAGTTGTCCAAATGACGTGATATACAATCGATCAATATCGTCCCACAACGAAATCAACCGATTCCCGCTGTTCGATCCAGAATCTACAAGTGTGGATGATGAATTTTCAAAAATGGTAAGGGAAATTGTTCGGTACATCATTTTCCTCACTTCCAATGAACTAGCGAACTGAAGTCGAATAGATGATAGTGATTTATACCTAAGGCACAAGGTATCAAACAGGATTTATTCAAACTGTAGTCAGACAGTGTGGACTTGGACTCGAGGAAGAGATGCTCGAGGGATGTCCGTCTGTCCATCAGTCAGCTGGCTATTGATCCTCCTCGATAGTCCGCGCCGCTAGATCGATATCTCGAATCGTTATATCCTCTTTGAGCGTTGTCAATTAGGGGTATATATTTACGGTTGTAGATCACGAGGTGAAGCGGATATGCGGAATTATTCTCACCCTTGCAAAGTCTTGGTCTTAAAATTTACAATTCACTCGAGGGTCGCCATATTCCTCTACTTATTTGGTTATGAGATTACTTTGGAGTTTTCGCAAATCGTTATTACTCCTTGTAAGATTTCTTCTGCATCGGAAAACTGGGGTGCAGACCTTATACGCCTAATTAATGATCGTAGTAACAGGGGTCACCTGCGCCAAGCCTGTAGTATTATAACGGTCAAGGATTATTGGATACAACAGTATAACGTAGGTCAGACTTTGATAGGATGATACCGTTTTGATATTTCATATTCCTGCATTGATAATCATGGTATTATTAGTCTGAAACTGCGTTATACCTGTGATTCAATTAGAGAAAAATTTCAGTATAGGGTTAAATTACGTGGCAGCTTCGTGATATGTAAAGGGTGTCCCAAAATTCAAGCAAAATTTGAATTTCGCGCCACATGCGTGGTAAAATGATTCCACCAAGAAACAAAAGATGACGTAACAGCTGACAGTTCAGGGTTATTAAAAATGGAACGCTGCACGAAGGAACAACGCGTTTTCATTGTTGAGCAATATTTTTTAAATAATGAAGGTTCTGTACCTACAGTTTGCAATTTTCGTACAAAATATCGTCGGAATAGCGATGTGACTTCATCAACTGTGAAGAGATTAATAAAAAAATTTAATAGCGCTCCGTTTTTAATAACCCTGAACTGTCAGCTGTCGTGCAGTCTTTTGTTTCTTGGTGGCAACATTTTACCGCACAAATGGCGCTAAATTCAAATCTTTCGTGACTTTTGGCACACTTTTTATTTTTGAAACATTGAACCTCGCTAGATATGTTGATGTTATACCAATATACCAATGACGTGCACGTTTGTCTACAAGTTGGTTATAGTTGCCGGATATTATATCCAATAATTTAGATTCACAGCGGGATATATATTACTGAATTGCTCTATTATATTCTATAAGTACTCGACGCATACTACACGGATAATAATTAGTTGCCCGAAGACGCGGATTAATCGTAGTGAATTCCTGCTGAGCTGTGTGCAGTCTTCGAATCGTCGATCCACCCGATCTGTATACCAATACGGAACGAATTATCAGTCAAATTTTTTATCCCACGTTATTTGTTTCGAGGCGGTATGAAGTTGAAGCAAAAAAGAAGTCGGATCAAAATGAAGAGAAGTAAAATATCGTACGAAGATCATGAAGTTGATCAAGTCGAATTTAAATAAATAAAACTGATCTCGATGATACAGAGAAAATCGAAAATCCAATTAGTTACTGTTCTAGAGAAACGTCGATAATGTTCAATTGTGTTTTTAATACCAAAAGTGAACAATTTTTTACAAATATAATGAACAACTACGCAATCATTTCGAACTTCAAGTGATTAACACAAGACTTTGGAAAAACGCCTTACCAAAACTTGTTACATAATTATGAAATACCTTTTATCAAACTTAACAGTGTGTCTCACCCGCAAAAAATTGTTCATATTTTTCCCTTTTTCGCGCATCGCTCTCGATCGGATATCGTTTTCAAAGCCTTGACCATAAAATCGTGAATCCTCAGGCTTTTAGCGTAGACTGTATACTCAGCATCATTAAAGAATTACCCGAGGGTAATTTGTCAAATCATTTTGTGTATCGACCGGTCGGTTATTACCGATCGAGCGACCCGTACAAAATGGATACAAAACACCGCGACTACACAAATGCACTCAGCGCGCAGCCGCGTGTGTATTATAAAGTTGCGGAAAGTCGATTCTAACCTATCTATCTGTGATATTCTGGAGAGCATGCTTATAGCTCAGGCTGTTGGCAGGCCGCTCGGCGCAGCGGTTCTGCAGATGTGTATGAAATATAACAATTTATAAACCTTATCCTCGCGGTTCTTTCCTTTCTTCCTTAACTCCCATACCTGCGGATAAAATTTTTCCCCTCGAGTTATACATACACCTATCCGTGCCCGTGCAGCTATGAACCTGGCGGCCGCCTTTCATCGGGATAATAAACAACGAATCGTGTGTTGTTATTTACATTTTACACCGTTTTAATATACGGAACCAAACGAGCACGCGTCGATATACGTTCCCCCATAGTTCAAATCGATGCGAGCCGATACAGGGCGATTCATTTCAAACTCTGCATCAATCAATGCGCGTTACCCTGATCAATTAAAGCATCGCGATTTCGAAACTTGACTTATTCACTCGGCTCGAGAACTGTTTGAAAGATTGCGTAACTGATATCGGGGAGTTTATTTTTCACTGTTTCCACGAATATTGCGAGTATTTTTTTCCCCGTTTCTCACATCAATCAACGTTTCAACTTAATTTCGATAACTGAGGTTATGTTCAAAATGGCGGACCTATATCGTTTCTCCGGTTCAGCTTTTTGCATGGACTGAAAAATTCGACTATTGACTCGAATTGAAAACTACTTTCAAGATCGCGTAATTGAGCTCGGAGAGTTTATTCTTCACTGCTATTCTTTCTCTATTCACAGAAAACAGGATATAAAATACCGCGAAATGGTTCACAGAATTTCAGGCCTCTTCCAACACGGTACAATGTATCGTATATTATTTACTCTTGTGCCATAGAAATGTGGCGGATTCGTGATCTTCGTGACGTCGAGATTGAACGGTACAACATATGCATATATATATAGGTAGATATTGCACGCGAGTCGGTGGACATGTACACGAGAATTCGCAGGGACAAATCGGTGAAATACGTGCATCGTACGTACATTCGTAGAGGGGAATACAAGCCAGGGTTATATTTCAGGTATATGTGAATATACGTACACACTATAAATATGTAACAATAGGCGAGCCATGGAAATTCGCATCCTGTTTGCTGATCTCGGATGGCGGAAGAATGCGCGATACAGAGTCGAGATGGCTGCCAGACAACTCGTGCAGGGTTGATAAACGCCCCTTTTATTCATTCGATAAATATTCGGGTTACCCATATTCTTCGGCAAAATATATGTTATTAAATACCGTCGACGAATCGCCTGAACGAAACTCATTCGTTGTTTTTTACACCCAAATGATTTCCGATCTACGAATTTATTCCTGCAGTTCTTTGTTTTTCGGTTTATCGCTCTCTGCAGGTCACATATTTTGCTTTTACAATTTTCACCTGCTATTTTTTTTATTTTTTTGTTTTTTTTCGTACCTAAATAAGCACAAAATTTATAATGATAAAAAATTTGCTTGATAAATGTTTTTCCAACAATCGATAACGCTCGTGATGAATTATTGAAATCGCGTTGGTTAAAAATGAATGAATTTGGATAAAATTTTGAAATATTGTATTTCAAAGAAAGATCGTCAGATATTTCACAGACTAATTTTTATTTTCAATGTGTTTTCGAGTAAGAATCGTCATAGCAAGTGAGATGTAGAAAAGGATTGAGCGAAATTAGTAAAAAAAAAAAAAAATGCTGATCAATTGAAAAATTCTAAAATTTTGATTAATCGGTTAATCGAAATTGCAATCAATCAGAGTCTACGATCAGTCTGTAAATCGCTTAGCCCCGGTCTAAACTCACCCAATAATCAAACTTGGACCGGATTAATCCCGTCAATGGTTCCTTCTTCGAGAGAGAAGAGAGCAGCAAAGCGGATAGCAGTAAAAGATACAAGCATCGGAGGCTGAAGTAAGAGGAAGAGGCAGTAAAGCGCGTCGTTCAACTCCCCCGAGATTACTTCTGTAATTAAGAGGTCCTGCAGCGGCTCTGTGTCCCATTAGTTTCATTTAAATTCCCACGGCGTGCTCGCATTTACTAATCACCAATAATAAGAAACATACTGTGCGAATTCTAAGGCTTTATTCCGTTCCCGACAAACTCGCTCCCCCATGGCGGATCTGCACCGGAAACTACATAATAATTTCGAGACGAGAGGCCGCCTCTCTAATTCTTCTTTAATTCAATTCGTTGTTCAAACGCAGCCATTTCCCGTCTACCAACTTCTTCGTCGACACTTTGGAGACACGATTGTGAAATAAAATTGTTTTCTTTCAATCTCATCCGATTTTCACAATTTATAGAACAAGTGTTGTACGTGTATTATAGTGTGTTAGAAAATGGGTTGGAAGATGAAGAAAAGAAACAACCTTTAACGCTTCGAATAGAGCGCCCGTTAGTTTACTAATTCAGTAAACCTCTAGGTAAGGAATTGACTTCGGTTCTTACGTTGACGATTTTCGTCTCAACCAAATCTCTACGATAAAGTATTAATTCACGATGAGTAGTGAGCGTGTTGTGAAAAAAGCAAAATTTCTATCGGTATCTGAATCACAACAAAATTGAAGGTTCATTTAATTTATCGACAAATATATTTTACAAACAAATGAGAACAAAACTGCTAAGGCAGAAGAATCTAATTTGGCGAGGAACGAAACGCGAGATATTTTTACTGACAAGTTCTTATATATCTTCATTTATGTTTAAAACATTACCGTTTTGTTATATACTGTGTGTAAAAAACACAATTCACATGATTTGATCGACATGATTTGTACAGTAAATAAAAAAAGAAATTATTCGTTACCGAATGTGAACATCGTAATGAAGAAAAAAAAAGAAAAAAAAAAAAAAACAGGCATTATGTAATAAATTGGCAATATGTTGCAAAGTTAAAAAGAAAAATCACTTCCTCTTTTTATCCTCGTGGGCGAAACACGTTCAGAGATCGTTCTTCAACAAGGATTATAGCGTACAATGTACGTCACATACGTCTGACTGTATAAGAAAAAGAGAGACGTCTCACTTGAGATACATTGATTGTGATTCAGGTCGATCCGAGGCGAAAATAAAAACCTTTGGCAAAATGTATAAATAATATTGAAATTGAAGCGAACCTGTTTGTCGACCGATTCGCGGTTACACGCGAAATGTATAATTTTCAACTATAAGTAGTCGCTATGAAAAATCCGCGTGACGAATTATTCGATGTCGTATTTACTATCATTACTTATGAATTCGATTTTCGTTATAACCAGTTCAGTGAATTACATTTCCTCATGAACGTATAGATATGAAAAAATTTTCACTCACGATTTCTAATTCCAATTCAATAATACGTATATCGTTGATACGGTTATATCTAGAAGAAAGAAAGAAATAATATTCAATTCTAATTCACGATAGAACCGAAAAAGAAACTGCAAAAATAGAAAAGATAAAAACCTTGTTCGATTATTCGATTTGCATAATAAAAATCTCTCTCTAAAATTGATCCCAATTCATGAGAAGAAAGATTTGCGAAATGTGAAAGGGTTAACGTTCGGAATGATGGGAACTGATCGATTCGACGACACTCAACGGGCGTTCAGAAATCGTTCAAGATGATCGGACATCAGTTTTAGAGGCTGAAAAACGAAGAAGAAAACCCAGCGGGGATGGAAAAGGGAAAAGGATTGGTGCGGTAAAAATCATCCCGATTGACACTGTCCGCGACCTCGGGAAACGACGCCCGGATTTTATCTCTCCCCAAGTATATACACATATACATACATACATACATACATATATTGTACATATGTGATCATATGGTGAAAAAAGTTTAAAAGATTCACTTTTCCAAAAGACCTGAGATCGGCCTCGTAACGTCTCGACGACGCCTTTCATCCCCGTCTTACACACCACGTTTTTCCAACACGGCGATGATAGACGGCTTATCATCCCCCCCCATCACTGAAGGAATAATATCTTCACCGACACGAATATATTTTCTTGCGACATCGCGATAGGTGGCGGTTTTTTTTTTCTTTTTTTTTCCCGACCCCTTTTCACACCGAAAAATGATCGAGATTTTAGCATTTTCGAAATTTAAACTTGAACCTGAATTGAACTGAGGATAAATTCGAGAAAATTTGGAAATTTCATTGAAATTTCAGAGGGATTTTCAATCTATAAGCAAAGAGAAAAAAAAAAGAAAAACGTCACAACACGAAGGGACAGATATCAGATGTTTCGGTTGAATTTCCGGATCTACAGACTGTCGTTTTGTTACCAAAAACTTTCTGATATCTTCTGCAAGTAAAGAAATTTGATATTTTTCTGATAATGCAGATTAAGTCAAGAATCATCGATTTCAAAACCGCTGAAACCACACGGTGTGAATAATGTCATTTGTTTTGTAGTGACAAAACAAAAATGTGCCACCGTAAGTCGTTGTTCAGTGTGATTGACAGCTGTCAATGTTACATATTTTCTGGTAATCGCCTCTGTTTCTTTAGTTTGCTAAATTTTTGTCGATCGAATAAGGTGACGACATCAATTTATTGTTCCACGAAAACGTAACTATCGCAATGGTAACAAAAAAATAAAAATAAGAATTCATATAGTAGCAAATGAAAGATGTTAAACTTTCTGCTTGCGGTTAAAAGAATCAATTTCATTTCGTACGGTTGACTATTTCCATCGGCTTCCGTAAGAAACGACATTGGTTAAGGACTGCGCGGTAACCAAAACTATAGAAATTTCTCTCGTTGCGAGAGAATTGAATGAGGAAAACGGAAATAGAGATACGACAATCTCCCAGGAGAGAGTGGAACGCACGTGCGCTCTCCTTTCCAAGCAAATCGAAGGCTGCTGGAAGCCGGGAGCGTAATTCCCCATAGGGAATTCATACGATGGCGTTGCGCCGCAGGTCTTGTGTACGTTAAGTAAAGCTCGGAGGTTTTTTTAAAGCCGTGTTTTCAAGCTCGGTTCGAGCGACTTAATCCTTCCTCCTGCTACTCCTCCTCCTCCTCCTCCTTGGTGGAAGTTAACGTCCTGGCGACTAACCGGCACACCATAGAAACTGTGGTGCTGCATCTGCAAGTTGGAAGAGAGAGAGAGATCTACAAGCGATCTCGGCATCTGCACGGATGGCACACAATGGCGCCCACCCAGCTTCCGTTCTAGTTAGCCGGAGTCGCTTTAGAGACTGAATCCGTAAACAGAATGACAGCTTTGCTGAGCTTGTGGGCGCATGCATGCCTCTTTTGCTCTGTCATGCACGCTCCGCGCAGCGATCAGAGCCGGTTTCATGGGTTCGGGATACTTTACTTCTTACCTATCCACTTATTCCCCTAACGACATACGTACGCCTAGCTCGTTACTACCTTGAGTCCGCTCTTCTGTCTGCTACTTTCCCGGATCTTGTGCAAGACACCTGACTGAAATGAAGGGAGAAATTTGTTCGCGTATCATTGCTCGTTTTGAAAGACAAACCAGGTAAGAGAACATCTTCACTGATTTCGTCAACTCTTTGAAGAGAGCAACAGGACACGTTTACGTAAACACGAGAAGTAATAATTTCTGAAAGAAATCAGTTGCAGGGAATCAAAAAAATATTCAAAACCTGATCGGTTCTCCAATCATCATTTTTTTTTTTTTTTTTTGAGTAAAACGAAATCGAATTTCGTTAAAATTGATCAATCCATTTTTCAGTCGTCGTTGGGTAAGAACATTTTCATTTTTGCCTGTAACTTAGGAATTTTTTCAAAATCGAATCAGTTCAGAGTCTGGAAGAACCTCGTCGATTGAGACTGAGATCGTTGAAATCCGATTATTGGTTCTCGAGATATAGTCGGAAAAAGAGTTGATCACACTCACTGATACGTTCATTTGAAAATGGTCGGAAGTGACCTTCGACTAGTCTTAAAAAGAAACTCAAGTTTTCATTCACGATGTAATTGTATAACGACTCTTTCCCTATTAGAAAAGTGAGAAGCTAAAAGATGTTGGAAATATAACAATCCAATGAGAAAGAGCGGCTAACTATGAAGATAGACTTAAGATACAGACTGAGTTGACTCTCTATAATAGATAGTTTTTATTCTACGGTCTTCGTTTCTGGAGCTATGTATCCATACGTTGTTGTAACTGACGCCATCATTAAAGATAACGTAGAAGCTATGCCAGTTGTACGAAGTTATGTTTTATTTTTTTTTTTTTTGTTATCTTTGCAATAAAGAATCGTCAGCTGACTCAACTTGAAAGGTAGATTCGTCGTCGAAAGTATTCGATTTTTTGTAATACTGTTATAGAATCATTAAAGGTCCCGACTTATCATCAGAGAGACATGCCTCATCAAATTGTCGATGAGAAATTGTCCTTCGCTGCGAACTGGTGGTTACCAAGAATCCGACGGATGCGACCTTCTAACCTCCAAAAGTCACGATTTAAGACGATCTTCCCAGATGACGATAAGTCATTGAGACTCCAAGGAACGACCTGCTCCCAAAGCAAGTAACTCTCCAGTTCCAGCGACTACGCGATAGCTTTTCACGCTCTGGAGTCGTGGATCAATTTTCGTCTAACAAGTGTCAGGGAGACCGAATCCCGGAGCATAGAACCACGTAGACAGAATTTAGACACAAGAAAGATACGCATGCATCAACGGAAGTGAAGATAGGAAAAGGTTTCCTTCTTCTTCCGCAGCTGGAACAGTTCCTTTTCTCTATTTCACCCCGTCCAGTTTTCTCTTTCCTACAAGTTCGTGAGCCGACTTCGACGTCGATGCACGAACCCTTTGCACCAGTGATTTGAAGGTCTTTGAGCATCGGGTGCATCTCGGTTATACGGAAGCGAAGGAGTCGGAGTACCGAGCAATTGGCGGCGTGGTTCAGTGCCAAAGAGTGCAACTCCTTCCTACTTTCCTTCCTTCGTTCGCTTCCTTTCCAGCTCCCTTGGGAAAAATTCTCTCTTTTTCTCTCCTTGCGCCGTGTTCTTTCTGTCTTCCTGCCGCTCGGCTCCTTAGGGCGCTAGTGTTGAAGCTACTACCTGCTCGACTGCAGTCAGCATTTTTCCACGAGCCAAGCTGCTGCAGGTACAACGTATGTACTTTTCCCCGCAACAATCCCTGGGCAATAGTTGTTACCGGAGGCATGCATGCATCCTCTTCCAGGCAGCCCAGCCCCCGTTTTGCCCCCTAAGGACCCGTCGACGATGCCAGAGACGATATTCCTTACTTACGCAATCTACCGTCGGGAAAAATCTCAACGATTCCAAATACTGCCGTCTGCCGTAACGTGCGCTACGAGTTTCAAGCTGATCTGAATTCTGAATAAGAAATTATCGACACTTTTTCTTCATTACCGACCGAGTGAATCGTCACTTATCTTTACCGTTATCAAAGCCTACGTAGCACTGGTGCGAAAATACCCCAATCCGAAACAAAACTATCCGAAAAGTTTATCGTTCCATGCGAAAATAACTCTCCAAAATGAGTTTATGCAATAAATGATAATTCAATTATAGGAACACGATTTTATTGCAATTATTGTTGCGTAAAACAAAACTTGTATGATGTAGTCAAAACAAGTGACATTTAAAACTTCAAAAAGAATTCAAAGTGAACGCTCTTGTTGATGATAATTTTATTCTTTTTTTATTTCCTACGTTTTTTGAAAAATCTTTGTTGCTCGCGAACGTGAGAATTCGATTAATTCTGAATATCTAAATCTTGTAACACAATAATTAAAAAAAAGGTATTGATTCTTGGTTTACCAATCTCCCTAATACGTTGCGTTAACAAAAAAACGGTCTAAAAAGAAATTATACTAAAAAAAATATATATATATATATGTATATATAATCATAAAACATTAGTGAACAAATACAGCAGAGTAAAAATTTTTACATTTTCATACGAGAAGTGTGAAAAGGAGGATTTAATAAAATCCGACTAAGGGAGAGAGAAAGTAAAATGATCGAATTGTTTGACGGGACGGACGGACATTAAAAGGATTTCAGTATAAAGCAAGGAAACGTATCGTGTCGTTCTACAAACCTACAACCACCGATGAATAGAATCACGTGTAGGTATAAATATACCGATACATAGAGAACAAACTATGCTAGGAACTACATTCTTTCCGTCGATATCAACCGCTTTGTAATCGTTTATATGTAAGTACAGGACTGTCTATGTATGCGGATGTATGTATATGTACGGTACGATCATAGTCCCGGAGATCGCTGCAGCAGGCTTTGAGTTTCGAGTTTAGAAAGTATAGCTATGTAGGTATCACAGGGCGCCCCGTATCTCTATATTCTGAAAGGAATTGATTGTATTCAAAGATAGGCGAGGCATTGAAAGGCGGCCGAACATCAAAAGCTCGACAAAGAGAATCTCATAATAAATTTAAAACCGATCGAACTGCTTAAGTACCTATATTAAATGAATAATATTATTTATATCCCCTCTTTTATAATAGTTCAGTATACCTGCGTGTAGTTTATACCTATAGTATCGACGATCCAGCCTTACAGGTCGTTACAAAATCGGTACTTTAAAATCGGTGAGACTAAATTTGCGAATGGTAAGTTTTTTTTTTTCTTTTCAAAGCTTGGACCAAGGTTCGATCTTAAGTCCGAGCTAATTCTGTGCCGATTAATCGATTAATCGCACAAGACTAGTCCGAACACTTGAAATTTGAATACTTGAAAAACTCTCTACGAAAAAACGAATGTATTGTGGTCTGTTTGCTAATTTCGTTCTGCTGTTTTGTTTTTTTTTTTTTTTCTATTGATTCTTTTCCGACATCATTGAACTACTACTTAAACAGGAGAGTCGGATCGTTTATGTAATATCATCTTGAGCAGAGATCAGGACGATCGCGCACGAAATGAACGCTGATGTCTTTATTTACGGCGGTTGCAATGATCGTTTGTAATTAAAATAGTAAGATTAATGCCGGCTCGCATCGCGGAGCAAATTGAACATTTATACACGTGTACCTGTCGGACCCGCAAGACATAATGGCCTGGGCACAGGTTTGCACTCGGCCCTAAATGGCAAAGCAAAGCAAAGCCAAGCACCATTATACGAGCTGTGAGCGTGAGTTCGCAGCCTGGGAAGTGAGAATATACACGGGTATCATCTTATTTGTATCCATGCATGCACACCGTGTCGTAAATTACTAAACTGCACAGGGACGCGGACGGAAACTCATCGGTATTCGTTCTTCTTCTCCTTTTTTTTTTTTTGTTTAAATTTTCATTCGCTTGCACTCTCTCCTTCTCCCCTTTTTAATCCTTTCAATTACAGTGGTATGCTCAATGTTCCACCTCAAAAAATTTCATGTCCTAGCATTATCACAGTTTATTTATACCTTGGATTTAGAAATTGTTAATTTCTAGCTCCAGATTCGTGATCAACGAACTGAAAGGCCTCAAGTAACAAGTTTCGATCAGAATCGTAGAATTTTTATAGTTTTTTCGATTTCACATCCGCCATATTGGATCCGCCATTTTCGATTTAGGAATGATCAAATTCTGACTTCAGATTCGTGATCAGCAGCCCCAAAAACCCCGGGTAATAAATGTCGCCCAGAATCATCGAATTTTGAGTTTTTTCGATTTTACATCCACCATATTGGATCCGCCATTTTCGATTTAGAAATGATCAAATTCCGACTTCAGATCCGTGATCAGCGACCCCAAAAAACCCCATATAATAAGTTTCAGCTAGAATATTCGATTTTTGATAATTTTTTCGATTTTACATCCACCATATTGGATCCGCCATTTTCGATTTAGAAATGATCAAATTCTGACTTCAGATTCGTGATCAGCAGCCCCAAAAACCCCGGGTAATAAATTTCGCCCAGAATCATCGAATTTTGAGTTTTTTCGATTTTACATCCACCATATTGGATCCGCCATCTTGTATTTAGAAATTGTTAAATTCTGACTTCAGATCCGTGATCAGCGACCCCAAAAAACCCCATATAATAGGTTTCAGCTAGAATATTCGATTTTTGATAATTTTTTCGATTTTACATCCACCATATTGGATCCGCCATTTTCGATTTAGGAATGATCAAATTCTGACTTCAGATTCGTGATCAGCAGCCCCAAAAACCCCGGGTAATAAATTTCGCCCAGAATCATCGGATTTTGAGTTTTTTCGATTTTACATCCACCATATTGGATCCGCCATCTTGTATTTAGAAATTGTTAAATTCTGGCTTCGCATCCGTGATCAGCGACCCCAAAAAACCCCATATAATAAGTTTCAGCTAGAATATTCGATTTTTGATAATTTTTTCGATTTTACATCCGCCATATTGAATCCGCCATTTTCGATTTAGAAATGATCAAATTCTGAATTCAGATTTGTGATTAAAGCGACCCGAAAAATCCCCGAGTATCAAAATTCAGGCGAAAGTATCGAGGTTAAGAATGTGTGACCGAAAGGGTCGAATATATTTCCGAAATTGATCGCAACACGTCGAACGAACGATGGATCATAGGGCGAAGACGGAGCGCCGGAAAAGGGTTGAAATACTCCGGAGGTTAGGTTTATAATTGGCCACTTAGGGCTAAGAACCTATAAATCCTTTTCCTAGGCCTATCTATCTCAGGTTTCTGTCCTCGCGCCGCATCCAACCTCTCGAGCGTCAGGATACGTACGGTTATACAGGTGCCTAGTGGCTCGTAATTCATAGTTACATGAGTTACAGCATCGCTCGCTCGCTCACTCAACTGGCTCCGGGAAATCTCCCGTGGGTAAGATAGGGGAAAATATGAAACAATTCCTTGGAGAAATAACAGCGCCGCTCCATGTGTATACACGTATATATCGTAATTCGTTCGGCGGTATTTCAATCAATTACGCGCTTTTTAGCACCCCTAATACCGGGCTTTGAGAGCAGCGGTGAACGGCTCTCGAGTCCTCCCGGATTATAAGAAAGCTGCAATTAAGCTCGATCGTGCAGGGAAAAAAAAAAGCCCTTTAACGTTAGCAAATTTCTCCGCAACTTGGGCGACTCGACTTCACCGGTACTTGGCGAAAATCCCCGCAGAGAAGTGAATTACAAAAGGAGCGAGGAGGCTCGAGTGTTCCACGGAACTGGAAGGGGTTTCAGGCCTCTGGGTCGACTGCATACAACATTTCTACTCAAGGGTAAGAACGGAGAGCCAAAAGTGCTTCGTATACTCTCCGAGGGCTATTGTTATCCGCAAAACTGTTCCTGCCTTTCAAATGTCCCGCCACCTTCAAAGCGAGCAAAGGATTGGGCTTTAACTTTTGTTTTTCTTTCTTTCTTTCTTTAATTTTTTTTTTTTTTTTTATATCACACATGTTTGTTCTCACATCCGCATACGACGCCTCTCAAAGCGCGCTTGACATCTGATACGAATCGTGAAATAACATTTCCAAGTTAATATTGTCAGCGGTGCTTCCAAAAATTCAGAGTTTGCAGTTGGGTACTACGACCGATTAAACCAGAAATAGTAACTCAAACAATACCGAGGCAAAAATAACCCAACCAAAAATAACCCGAGTTCAAAATAACCGTTGACAAAAATGTTACATTTGAAATTTAATTCAATGTAATTCAATATTTTGTCAATTTTTTATTTATTTCTTGTCGTAGGTCATTTTTGTCTTGAGTTTTTTTTTTTCGGAGCGGGGGAGGGATTTTTGTCGTGAATTATTTACGTCCGGGTTATTCATTTCCTGGGTTATTTTTACACGGTATGTGAAGGGGGTGCATATCTCCAATATCGAAGTCCACATATTTCAATCGCAAAAAGAGGGATCAACAGCCTGATTTTATAAAAAATCTTGAACAAAAACACTGTCACACATTTTCATTTTACGCAGAAATAAAGAAACAGCATTAATTCTACAAATTCCGTGCCATTTCTTTATTTCAGTGTAAAATGAAAATTCCTTGGAGTTTTTTTTTCAGAATTGTGTGCAGAATTGGGCTGTCAATCTCTTTTTTGTGTTAGAGATATAGAGACTTCGTTATTTGAAGATATATACGTCAACGTCGAAATCGACCTGGGCACCCACTTAAGATCGGTTGATTCGCAGGTCACCCTGTTACCATCAGTCGATAAGTAGGCGCCCTTCATTTTACCCAAAGAACACTTCACATCGAATTTTCAATCAATTCTGGATAAAACATTTCTTAAACTACGCATATAATTAGGACGAAAGTTTTTACCGTTCAATTATGAATCGCGACAATGGCATCTTGGGATGGACGGATGGATGATTCAGCGGACATTTTCTATTTTTTTTATTCTAAGGTGAAACATTCCGGTCAGTCGTCATTGACCTCAGTGGATGTTAGAAAAGGTGCCAAATCGCGTAACGATTAATAAAGTGTCACTTCGCGACATCGATACCTGCGGGGAAACCGCAAAGTTATTTCACGTTTGTCGGTGAGTCATGAGATTCTAGGCGGCTGGGTTTTACGTATTTAACGCGAAACGACAAATGCGCCGGAAACATCGATACATCTGTCCTCGGATTCTTTGCAGCCTGAAAGAATTATAATTCCACGATCTCGAATGACTCGTAGATTTTTTCTCGACCCGTTGCAATTACCGCAAATAAATTAACAACCTCGCCGAGTAGGTCATCTGAAAAATTAGTCCCCCGTCTCTGGACTCTGATGTTGTTTCGCTAAATGGCGCCGACAAAAAAATGATTTCGACTCAGTGTATCAGGTAACGAATGATCGGATCCTTAAAAATTGTTTCGTCTAAATTCCACGTCCGTGCTTTCGAACATTCTTTTTATTACTTGCTCGAGATTCTTTGTGAATAACCGGATGTTGGTCCTTCGGTTGATCAAACAGTCGTTTAATTCGAGTAATTGATAAAAATACACGAAGCATTACATGTCAACTCGATCAGATTTCGAGGTGATGAGTTTGAAATTGGTTGAAACGTTTTCAGGTTGCAGTAACCGATTGTCTCGGATTTTGAATTTTTGTTCACGTCACAGGGTTTCATTTTTGAATGTTTAAACATTCCTATGATGTCACCTTTTTCAAAAATCTCACAAGTTTCACTTCTTGTTCCGATCACCTCAACATCCGTTCCGCGCTGACGTCATTTCTTCCACTACTTTATTTAGCACTTCGAAGAATACGGCGTGTCAAAACAAAAAAGAAAACGTTGTAGCACGCAAAAAATTCCGCCAAATTAAAAATGATGCGGTTAAAATCTGGTCAAGTTGAGCTGAAATTGGTCAACTGGTACTTCTGACAATTATCAAATCGGAAGACTTTTCAGGTAAGAACTGATTAATTCTTGGATAAAAATTGCAAGCCAAAAAAATATCTCGTTTAAAATTGTCGAAACATAATTCCGGGCACATGGCGATACGTATACGGGAATGAAACGAGCAGTGAAGATAATTCGATGAAAAATCGCGCCGGACAAAAGAAGCCATATGCGCCTTGTTTTTATCCCCACGGAGGCAAGCAATTTTTCTTCCGTTTAAAGGGTACAAGAATTGGTAGGTCTTATCCGACATATATAGGTATACGTACGAGCCATAAAACACCGGGCAGAGCATCAGGAGGAAAAGTCACAATTACCGTAAGTGCAGAAGAACGGTGGCAGCCAGTCTGCAGCGGCAGAAGCTGGCCGACATGATGTTCTCTCACACGTACGGGTACACATGTAATACACAAATGTGTGTGAAACAGTGTTCGAGTAAAGCCTCGCGTATATAATACACGGTTCGAGTTGGTTTTGCCCGATTTATATGTCATTTTTTATCAGGAACGCCTCGCAACGAGGAGCCATGCGGTGCAATTTCCGAGGCTGGATTTCACGCTCCTTACTGTGTCTCACATAGTCAGGGAGGCCCTCGGTTCTTCTTTCGCTCCTTAATTTTTTGCGCTTTCCGCATTTTATACAATTTCTTTCTTATGCCGCATCATTTCTCACTCGCCTTTAGCCTGTTAAATACCTTCGGAGCTTGTTATGTCCTATAATCAGGTTCGAGTCCTTCGCAATTTCTTCTGTGAATGTGATTTTATTAACTTTTATTGCTTGCTCGTGATTTCTTATTCATGGTAAATCTTTGGTTCCACCCAAGCCGGACGATCATCATCTCGCAGGTTTATTATTATGCAATCACTTACCGACTGAAAACGAAAAATCCTCGGTCGATAAAATTGATTTTCGGAAACAAATAATTGAACGTATCATTTCTTATTTTTTATTAACTTCTATTATTTGTTCGTGATTTTTTATTCATGGTAGATCTTTATTTCTATCCACGCTGGACGATCATCACCTCGCAGGTTTATTATTACGCAATCACTTACCGACTGAAAACAAAAAATCCTCGGTCGATAATGTTGATTTTCGGAAACAAATAATTGAACGTATCATTTCTTATTTTTTATTAACTTCTATTATTTGTTCGTGATTTTTTATTCATGGTATTTAGATCTTTATTTCTATCTATCCCGGACGATCATCACCTCGCAGCTTTATTATTATGCAATCATTTACCGACTGAAAACGAAAAATCCTCGGTCGATAAAATTGATTTTCGAAAATAATAATTGAGCGTAACATTACAGCATCTCTCTGGAACGATGAATAGATTTTGTTGCTTGGATTAACTTTCACTTGTAAGAAATCATACATATGTAATGCATTCGAATTTTTTGTATGAAAATTCGTTTGAACCGAACGATTTTTTCTCCAGAAATTTTATCGACAATTGTTAAAACACCCGAACTTCGGGAAGCCTGAAATCTTCTCAGAACATCCTTATTCAATTATTTGAAACTATTCCACGTCAACTAATTTATTTCTTCTTGACTTGAATTTTTTTTTCGTCACGAAAGTGAAACGCGGTTTTTTGCTACAAATCTAATTGCACGACTAGCAATAAAGAATCGGTAAAACTTTCCACATCAACAAACTTGAAAACTTCGTGGGTGGAGCGATAATTCACCAACCACCTTAAGGTATCACCGTAGTAATGAAAACCGGTCGAGAAAAAAGAAAAATCGATGAATCGATATTTCAAAATCGTATCGAACAGATTACAACCGTCATCTTACCCATAAATTCTTTTTCAAGGAACGATAAAGCATCGTTTCTTTTTTCTCACCGCCCCGAATATCCTTAATCACTTTTTAACGCGCTCATTTTCAATTGCTTTAAAATTATTTCGGCATACCCGAAAAACCGCGAGTCTCGTCCAGCAGCCACTGCGGCAGAACTCGCTGAATTTACTGCCTCGTACAGGCAAATTCGGTACGCAATTAGCCACGTTTATTGTCCATGCATTACACGCGGAGGAAGCAGCACATAACTGGGTAAAATTTTTATACAAAAAATTCCCGGTAAGCAATAAATTCATCCCCTAATACTTTATTATTTCGCTTCAAACTTCGCGTTACTCGGATTAATTTTTAATTTTATTAAAAAAAAAAAAAAAAAAAAAATAACAAACATGATAATTCTTGCGTAACAATTGTACGAAAAATTGTCAGAGTATCTTTGCCCAAGTTTATTTCACTTCGGTCAGTTTTATTGCGTGTTATTCTTTGGTTCGTCTTGTTTGTTTTCAGCCGCTCCTTTGTCACGAAAACCAAGAATCACCATCGCGCTGGGCAAAAACGGCACTTCGATATTTCGTTCAACGAAATTCCTCCGCCGCGAAGAATTCGCTCGCGAGCAATTTACTACCCACCTACCTAGCAGTCGCGAGGGGGATCCGCATCCCGGTCCTTCGGCAAAAATTCC
This sequence comes from Neodiprion pinetum, assembly GCF_021155775.2. Lineage (NCBI taxonomy): Eukaryota > Metazoa > Arthropoda > Insecta > Hymenoptera > Diprionidae > Neodiprion > Neodiprion pinetum. The sequence goes on along the minus strand of NC_060236.1, from coordinate 32,232,358 downwards.
TAGTCCTTGTTGCTGCTCCCTTCCTCCTCCAAACGCACGCGATTCCGGTTTAAGCCTTCCGCGAAAATCGGCGACAAGCATAACGTAATAAAACAAGATCGTCAAATCGGTCAATTGATTCGTAACTTTTACATACGAAATTCAAACACCATTTGAATAGTCAATTGCGGTAGGATTGATTCCCTTTGTTCTGTTTTGATACTAGGCCCAAATACCCCAGAAATAATAACCCAAACAAAAGTAAGCCACGCAAAAATAATCCATTTGAAGGCACATTTGAATATCACGTTTCAAATTTGATTCAATTTAATGTAATTTAATATTTTGTAAATTTTTTTTTCATGGGTTATTTTTAGCTTGGATTTTGCTGCGTTGGTTATTTTTCTCTCGAGTTAATTTCGTTTAAGTTTATTTTTGCCTTGGATTATTTTTGTCTTGGATTATTTTTTTTTTTCGGGTTATTCTTGTCTTGAATTATTTTTGTACAGGTTATTTTTCTCTCAAGTTATTTTTGCTTCAGTTTACTTTCGCCTTGGATTATTTGTCTTCGGATTACTTTTGTCACGGGTTATTTTTGTCTTGGATTATTTTTGCCTTCGATTAATTTTGTCTTGGGTTATTCTTGTTTGGGTTATTTTTGTCTTGGATTATTTTTGTCTGGGTTATTTTTGCTCCGGTTCAATTTTGCCGTGGATTATTTCTGTTTTTATTATTTTTGTTTCGGTTATTCGTGTCTTGGATCTTATTTGGTGGATTAGTCTTGTCTCTATTTATTCGGTGTCCAAAGTCAATGATTAAAACTGTCATTATTTTGACGTTTAGGGCCTTGAGGGGGGGGGGGGGGGGGGGGGAGGACTCCTCAGAATTCAATTACGATGAAAAACTGCACAGACAACGGTCAAGAAATAAGAACAAAACATAATTATTATAAGATAACTCCAGGCTTACAAGGAATTAATCGGCAAATTGGTCAAAGAATAACAAATCGGAAAAGACGAATCGTGATCGATGCTATTTTTAATCAATTTCATTTTTGTCTCCAGTCGTTTTTGTGCGAGTTATTTTTAAACGGTACACTAACGTCAGTCATCTCTGTTACCAATTCGTCACGTTGCCAGTCAAGTCACGGATACGCAAAACGAAAATGTGCAGATAAATTAAAAACCGAACTATCTCGAATTTTGTTTTTTTTCTGTTTCTTACGTTTCCTTTTTCTTATTTCCGATTTCGCTGCGTCGTCTTCGTTTCATTCAACGAACTCATTCGACAGTTAGGACTCACCTGAAACTCGCTCACACCTCGCGTAATACGTAACCACAGGCAGCATCGTCGTGCACGCACTGCAAAGAGCGTTGGATGATTAATTTATTCTTTGCTAATCTTTTCGAAATAAAACGAAAACAAATTTATATGCAAATTCGCGGCAGCGCGAGGCGAGTAATTAATGGTCGGACGTTGGTACCTACCAACCTACCTTGCAAAATGTACGTACAACGATATCGCACAATTCTGAAACACAGTTTCATATTCACCGCGAGACCGGCGAGGTCAACCGTGTCTGCAGGATAACGAGAACGGAGTGAAAAAAAAAAAAAACAGACACGCCGAGAATCAAAATTTAGTAACTAACGGAAGGGTTTCTATTTTTTCATTCCTTTCTTTCTCATTTTCGTAATCGGTTGTACGATTGTGATAAATCACTTGGATGACAAAAATCCGTGGATAAATTTACGAAAGTCCCGTGAAATCGGTCGAACAACTCTCAAACTCCCGTGAAATCTTTAAAATGTATAATCGATTACACAAAGTACTGCGAGGCTTCGTTAAATCTGCGGTAAGGTCTTTGAATATCGTATAATCGGTGCTGCGTGAAATTGTTTGAAATCCGTGAAATCTTACAGTGAATTCAGAAAAAATTTTCAATTACCACGTATTGTAAGTAGGCACAGGATTCATCAAAGTTGCGACTGTAAAGTATATAAACTCGTTTCGGTGATAATTGTAAGTTTGTGAAGATTTCTGTTGCTTTGAAATTCGCACAGGTTGATATGACGTTATTTTTTTTCTGCCGAAACAAGATCCGAACGACGTTTTGAGATCAAAATATCTCAAGATCCTATCGTGATGGAAAAAACAGGCAACGCGATGATGTTCGGGGTAAAAAAATGTGTCGAAAATACGTGAACTCGATTGTTCATCGGTTTCTCGAAAAAATTTTGCATGGTTGTGAGTCAACTTTTATAACAAGTTGGTGTTCTACAGTTATACGAATCTGAAATCTGATTTCAGAAACTCAATATGGCGGCAGAAAATTTCAAATTTGATCGAATACGGTCAAAAAACTCTATGCACGGGTTTTCGGGATCGCTGATTGGATTCGCTGTACTGAATTTTCAATATCTGATTTCAGACTCGTAATCAGCGACCCCAAAAACCCCTTGACAGAGTTTTTTCTCCTGACGCGATCGCATTTGAAATTTTTGTTCGCCATATTGGATCCGCCATCTTGAATTATTGAATTTCGATTTCAGATTCGTAATCGGCGATCCCGATAACTCATAATTTAGGTGAAACATGTAGAGAGTAGTAATTTTCTTAGAAAAACGAATTATTTCTTCAATTTTCGCGTTTTTTTTTTTAATCCATCGATTTGTTGCTTACAGCAATAATTCACATCGTACCGCAATAACAAGTCTCGATTATCTAAAACCTATTCGTACTTTTATACTGTCAGAAATGGCAAATAACCGCAAAGAAATAAGTTGAAAATTTCTCTGAATATAGAAAAAAGAAAAAAGAAAAAAAAAAAAAAAACGGATATAAAATTTGAACGTATACCACAACGACTGAAAGGGTTAAATATTTCTTCAAGGCCGCGAGCAATCTTGAAACGTTTATAATCCGGAATTCTCCTCGCCGCTCGTAATTCCTGTTTGAATTCTCGAATCTTCAGCCCTCTCCCTGTTTCTTTTCATCAACAACTTTTGACAATTTTGACAAGCGCGAAAGATTCGAGGGCAAAGACGTGAAGATGCTAGCCTGGGATTCGGCGAAGAGGCGAGTAAGAAGAAGAGGAATAAAAGGACGAGGATGAGGACGAAGAGAAGTAGGAGGAGGAGGAGGAGGAAGAGGAGGAGGACCGCCCACGCGGCTGGATATAGTAAAATCGTTGATTGTTGTTACCACGAAGAAGATTCGCACGTGTAAATCAGCCCGGAGGCGATTTTCTTTATTTGGCACATGTTCCTCAGCCTTTCCGCATCGCGCGATGCATCCTGGGCCTGAAATATATGGCCGGGTGTGTTAATACGGCATTTAATCGACGATGTGTGGGTCCAACACCGCCGCCGCGTATCTTCTCTAGAACCTAATTATGAATTATTACTTTGAATAACCTACGCGTCAGCTTTTTACTCCCACCGCCATATCTCCGATCCCCGATCCCTTCCAACTTTCTTCCGTACCATTTGCATCCTCCTGCATCGTTTCGTCACCGTCGAAAACTAACCGAGATCTCTTAAAAATTTCGAGATTCTCCGGTATCGTAAGGATTTCGCTAAACTTCGATTCGCAATTGCTCGATTTTTTTTTTTGGTCTTTTATTCTCCCTTCGTCGATTAATCGGCTCTTTCGTTCGATTATTTTTTCAAACAATGGATAGATAAAATGAAAACTAATCGAAGGGGTTGATTAATCGATTGCCCCCCCCCCCCACCCCTGACACCAAAAAAAAGAAGAGCACAAAAGACCAATAAAAATGGCCGACCATTCGATTTTTCTATTCGACCGATCGATAGATTGATCGTCCATTTCGATTAATTTTTTGTTATGATTAATCGATTGATTGACCTCTTCAATTAGTCATTTCTTCGGCTGATCGAAGTCGTGATTTCAAAGGATTTCACTTGAACTTTCAGTAGGTACATACATAATATACACATCTCAAAGGATTTTAACAATATCTTCGGATCCGGGAATTTGGGTAAAATTTTTAGGTCAGACTAGAAAATTTCACGGGATGATCCCAAATTTTATTTACAACCCGAAAATTGTTGAGAATTTCAATGTTCAATCTCTATATTTCGGTTTCAAGATACTTAATCGCCAAGTATCTGAGAATCAGTATAAGCTTCGGGTTCTTACAATTTCATAATTTTTTTTTTTTTTTTGTTTTTGTTTACTCAAAGTTTAAAAAAAAAAGTGCACTGAAAATTCTTTCACATTTTTCTTAAAATTACAATGACAATCGAATATACGTTAAAACTTGAAAACTTTTTAAGCTTCGTTGACCATAATTCTCGGATATAATAAAGTATTCAGGCACATCACGCATAGACGAATATAATCGAGCGAGTAAAAACTAGAGAAAATACCATCCTTCCTGTAAATCCGCATGAAATACAACAAAATCCTGTACACGAAGGTATAAAACCGCGTAGAACGCAGGTTGTACAACACAACCGTGTAAAAAGGTCGTGCAGTTTTTCTTTCCCGAAGTGGACGAGGAAATCCTTGCGATATTTATACGCGTTTGTTCATACGCGAAAACATATCTTCTTTTTCCCCTGTTACGTCCCTTTCTACACATTATAGCGAAAAAATTCTCTCCCCTCTGGAGATACCTTTGCATCGTTATATTTCACGTCGCGTTTGTTAAAATTCACGTGTACGCATGATACGTGTACATATACGTAGTAGAATTAAATTTTGATCTCAATATTTTGACCTATCGCAAAAACAAAAGTCAAGTAAACTAGAAAACTAAAAAAGAAAATAAAATATACCGGGACAATCTCTTAAGACTTGAAAATCAACCGCGCATGCGCCAAATAATTGAACATCATTGGTCGGCGAAATCTTCCCGCAGCGATACTTTTGTCCTGCGATACAGGCCGGCCAACCTACGCAAAATGTCTACGTTTTCAATTTTCAAAGAGCGTAAGCATTGAATTCCGACCGTTCTTCGAAGAATCAACTTTCCGACCCAACAACAAACGCTTTCCAAACCTTTCCGAGTCTCTGCCTCAATTATTCGATATTCTAACCTCGAAAATTCGTATCAACTACAACGCCGCGCCGGCAGAGACAGAGTTTGACAGCTGAAACTCGGGATGGCCAGCCTGCCGATAAAACTCGCGCATGCGCAGTTGATTTTCAACTTTCGAGAGATTGTCACGGTGTATGTTATCTAACGGCTGCGTTACGGTTTGTCTGATCAAACTAGCGAAAGAACGATGGACCAAGAGAAATATAAAAAAAAAGTAATAAAAAAGGAGAAAGGGAATACGGTGAAAGAAAATGAATGAAACGAAGAAACAAAACTGACTTGGGATGGGAGGGGGAGGATTTTATTCTATACCACGAGTATATATAATACAAGGAATTATATATCGGGCTCGTTTTACAGCCTTCTGGTGATCGGTGTGACATCCGTGTCACGGCGTTTGCCCCGCGTAATATATGTAATCCTTAACGTGAGACGAGATAAAAATCTGACAAATGAGCGGACCTACATGGAAAGGCTATCGAATTCTCGACTACCGGCTGTCTCTCCTTCGCATTATAGGCATACCTGCAGGGTTATGACTACCGATCGCTGCGAACAACCACCACCACCTCCACCCCTCTCTTTCCCTCTCTTTCTCTCTCAATTCACCTCATGGCCATGCTGTTTTATCATGACCGTTGCACCATGAGCAGCTGGGAGTAATCAAGCCGGTCAGCGTCAGAAATTTGTACCTAACCACTTTTTTCTTCTCTCTATCTCTCTCTCTCTCTCTCTCTCCCTCTTTCTTCGTGTTGTATATGTGTGTTCGTGTGTGCGCGCGTGTGTGTGTGTGTTTTCTTTTTTCATTCCACCGATTTTTCATCATTTCACAACACGTCACTTCAGGACCCTCATTACACGCGCGATCAGACATGTCAGAAGATCTTTGAGCACGGAGGCTTCTGATACTAAATAAGACACGCGTGACTAGAAAGATTTTTTTGTTCCATCTCGTTCGCTTTCTTTTTTTATACCAAAGTCATTTTACACGATCGTCAAGATTTTTCAGAACTGAGAATTTTTTTTTCTCTTCACCGTTCGCTAATTATCATTTTAAAATTAAGATTAACTAGTTTTTGAATCACCCTCGATCTGATTGTTTTTTTTTCTTTTTTCAATTTTTCAATTTTTTTTTTTTTCAATCTCACTCTTCTGACAAATTGTTCTTCACTCACTGTGTAACGTTATTACGAATCTCATTTTTTTGTAATTCGAAAACAAAAAAAAGGAGCGAACAAACTTGGGAAAAAAACGTCATGTGGTAAATAAATTCCTGTCGTTTGACAGTTTGTTGCCAACGATGAGATTCAGTTTCGATCATCTTGCAGAAGATAATTCTGAAATTCTTTTCCAAACGGTACCGAACCATTTTTTTTTTTTTTTTTTTTCCACGGCACGAATTCAACTAGATCAGCTTCAGCTGCATTTTTCCACAACAGATGGAATTTTGACGACAGTTTTCAGCAAAATCACTCCGTTATTTCCAGCGACGAGAAAACAAAAAAAAAAACTCGAAAATCGGTCCGCTCGTTCAAAATCTTAGGTGCGCGTAACTCGAAAAGAAAAAAAAAAAAGAAAAACGGTGAACGAAAAAAGAAAGAAAAAATCCGTCGTCGACGATAAACTCGAACAACGAAAATTTCATCATATGCCACGGTTTGGAAAAGTCGTGTCTCGAAGTATCGATCGAAATATAATTCTGTCGAATGTCTGCCTGATTTAAAATCTGACGGGGAAAGAAGGAGAAGGGGGGGGGGGGAACGGAAGGACAAGAAAAAGAAAAGGAAAAAATAAAATAAAACCTGCGGTTCTTGCGAGCGTTTTCGTCAATGTAACGTGCGATTTTCTCGGCAAGAGGAGAAGAAGGATCCTAGAAATAAAGGGGCGAGGGGGGGGGGATCTTCGCGCTCTCGTTAGGTATTCAAGAGGAGGAGGCCCTTTTAAATAGAGAAACGCTTTCTTAGCGGCGAGTAGGGCCCGACTTAGGAGGGGCCCCGCCGCGTAGCGATGCGTGTGGTCCAGAAAGAGCTGGGCAGCATCCGACATCGGTCGGTTGCTAATAACACCCTGGCGTACCTATAATACGGGGCGGTGGTAAGGAAGGGAAGGTGGGGGGCGGAGGTGGAGGTGGGGGAGAAGAGGGAAAATAGAAGGATACGAGTCGAGGAAGAATAAAGTGACCACAAAGAAGCCACGAGATTTTTAAGAAAAAGTACGCACGGAAGACGTACGGCAAAGTTTTAAAACAACGCGCGGACTGCGGAGGAAATGAGGGATAAAAAAGAAAAAAAAAAAACACGGGAAAAGAAAGAGAAAAAGGAAAGAGAACAAAAAAAAAAAAAAAAATCGGTGAACGAAAACGAAATAGGAATAGGAATGAAACGGATTGAAAAATTCTCGACTCTCGTATTGCATTTAGGTATAATATATTTTGTACATATACCGCACACATCGAAAAGCTTCATCTACTTTTTGTTACATCTCTTTTTACGATTCGTACGAAAAGTGAATTCTTCGGCCCTTCTGTAACGCGAATCTTTCACATTCTATCGCTTCATTACGAAAACGAAACCATGCAACGGCTCGCGAAGGAAGGATCCGGCTAGCACGCCTTTTTCTTCTCTCTCTCTCTCTCTCTCTCTCTCTCTCTCTCTCTCTCTCTCTCTTTCTCTGTTGTTTTTTTATTCTTTTTTTCCAATTCTCTTTTTACTCCTGTCACATTTCTACACCGTAAAACGTCCGCAGCCGCTGGAAGTTAATCGTTGAAATAGCTTCTCGGTGGCTTATATTCGAAACAGTCGAGATTCTCGACGACTCGCCGTTTTCGCCAAACTTGGAAAGCGCGGTCTTGCAAATTTTCAATCTTCATACCGATATGAAATTTGACATAAACTTGTATGTGAATCGATTCGTACCAAAAAATACATCATCAATTTCTTTACTATAATAATTACTCAGTGTGGAAGAAAATTTTTTTACGACAGGTGAATTTTCGTCACATTATTTTCCATTCATTTCTTTCGTGATTTCGGTTATTTTCTTTTTCATTCCCTGCAACGATCGTTACCGTTTTGGAATAGTAACAACGCAAGGACCTGGAGAAGAAAAAAATCGTGTAGGCAAAAGCGAATGAAAGATACGAAAATTTTACGTATCAAAATGTAGCATTCAATAAACACTGAATATCTTTGAATTCATAATAAAAACACTGCCAAGAAACACAGAGTGAAAGAAAAAGCGGTAAACAAAAAAAAAAAGGATAAGGAAGCAACATCAAAGAGCTGAATTAAAAAACAGTTTGAAATTGATATACTCAAATACCGTTTCCTTCTCTCTCTCTCTCTCACTTTTTTTCCCCACCCAACTTTTCCTTCACCCCGATCTAATTTTTTTTCATCCCTCCTCCTCGCTTTTCTTCTTCTTCGGCGTTTCTGATTCCTCCCACCGATCGCTCTTCTGCGTATACACGTAATAATGATAATAATAATAACAATAACATAGATAAGAGTAATACTTTATACCTATATACGAGATAAAAAAAAAAAAAAAAACTGTCCAGACCCGAAATGCGAGATAAGGGTGTATTATGGTCGAAACTCGGACCCGTAACGTGACGCATTTGGACACACCGAGTGTTAGGAGGATATATATATAAAATAATAATAATAATAATAATAATCGGATAAATTCGAGTGAGATATCTCCGAGCGTTTCGAGAATGCGTGAATCGAAATCGACGGAGAAATTTTTCAGGTAGTTTTTTTTTTTTTTTTGATACCTCCGTTATTACCATTGTTTTTATTTTCGTTTTTTTGTTTATTTTTTATTTTTTTGTTTTCGCGAGCTCTATGCTCCGGGTAGATATATCTGTCGGTGATGGAGTGGCACGGACGAAACGGATTATACAGTATCACCCGATATATAAAACGTCAGTTTTCCCCGCGTTTTGGCGTAGCTGTAAAACCATCGAAACGCCCGAACGTCATGATTGTTTTTGTCATTTCTCTGAACGTGGATGATGAAACGCGAAGAGGAACGAGGATCGCGGAACATGAAATATCTGGGGATTTATCGCGTGCGAAAAACGCCGAATGTCGAAGCATCGTATAATTATCGTCGATCAGAACGCTTTTCTACCGAATTTTGGTTGCGCAGTATTTTTACATACGAATACTTGTGTAAGTTTGTTGTCGGTTAAAAATTTTCTGGAAAATAACTTCCTGACGCAAATTTATGATTTTAACTTGTTTCGTGCTTCTTGCATTGAAACGTTGATAATGTTATTTTTAAAAAGTATAAATATATTGAAATTTGTTCGCGGGACGAATTTCGTTGGTGAGATTTTTTTTATTCTTCGGCCAAAAGATGTCTTTTCAAACATGTTAAGACCGGAACACGATGATTTCGGAAAAAAAGTTGTGGTGAAAAATTTCAAGCTTTTGATTCGTTTTAACAATATAATCTGAAATAAGCCTCTGAAAACTCGAATCTTCGTTTGTTTCTCTTTGATTTAGCGTGTCGAACTGTTAAAAATTATTCGAAAACGTAATTCCATCCGCAATTTATAAATTTCTACTTCGTTTTCTAACACGAATTTAAGGTAATTGGAAAAAAGTTATAGGTTATCGGGAAACGTAACCCTCAAACTGTGTCATATTTAAGTACAAAAGTCTGATTCCATTACATATTCAACTGTGTAATAATTTGTGAAAACAAAATGAAAGCCTGACAAGCTGCACGAAGTATTTCGTGCTCAGATGTCCGTGAAATTATTCTAAAACGAACAGCTGATACTTCAGTTGCACCGCCATGTTGCTTGAACCACGCCCATACAACCTCCAATCGCGATGATTTGAAAAAAAGAATCGAAACACGAAGGTCCTTGCACAAACTGAAGAAAGGATCACTTTTCAAGATACAAACAATTCCTCCAAACAAAAATCCAAACTCAAAATTCCAGCACCGTGAATAGCAATAGAATCATGAGCCAAGAAGACAAGCGGGCCTAGGTTATACTGGTCTTAGGTTTAGGTTAGATTACGTTATGCAGAGTTAATCTAAGGTTACTCGTGGCTCTAGACCGTAATCGAATATTTATGCACGGGTAGAAGCGCTGAGGGGCTCTGCCACGATGCTGCTCTTGGAAACGGTGGAGAGCCACTCTCGAAAGATCCCCAATACGTCGGTGAATATGATATCGAGAGATAAGATGTACGAAGCATAAAGGCTCCCGGTCTTTCGGTCATCGCATATCTCCGAGCATCCGATGTATATTCAATCCCGCTATCAATCTTGAATAAACGAAAATTCAACATGCACAGCGAATTTCTAACGACCGAATCGTCCGTCGTCTGCTAAAATTTAATCACGGTGTGCCTGGAACTCCTGCGACACGCCCCTTTCTTCGAGGTTAAAACCTTTGAGTAAGTATTTTACCAACTGTACAAAAAAAATCCCTATATTGTTAGGGAATTATTTTTCTGACGAAGGCTACCGTGCTCGGTAACGCCATCGTGTAGAGTACACAACCCACGCAGTTTAAAATGCCAGCTCATCTTTACCCCCCGCAGATTCAACGTCGCAACAATTAATCACCACCGATCTAGGGTATTTTGGCGCCGTTGGTACCAAACTTACTTAAGTCCAGTCCAGCGCAAGAGAGAAACTTTTTTAGCGAAATAAGCTGCACTCCTAGGCACACCACGTTCGAGAGTAACCGTTTGCCAGGGTGACCAACTGTCTCTAATCTCGGAAATTTTGACAGTTGGGAACTGAGCGGAACAGCCACCGACAGTGGTAAAAATTTTTAAGGTTAGAAATATCGCGGCGAACTGTCGTCTAAATTTACGACTACGATAATTTACGATATATATATATATATATATATATATATATATATAGAATCAGAGCTGCGATGGGAATGGTAAGATCGTGAATTTTAAAAATCTTGACGAAGAAAAGCTGGTTTAAATTTCAATAACTAAATAATAATAATAATGTCAAGAGTTAAAATTTGGCAGATCAGTTTAGAGACGTTGAATAAACGTCGAGAAGAACGTAGAAGCTGGGAATGGAAATTTTCTTTTCTTTCATCCGCGTTTTCCTCCCTTATTTTTTAGTATTCTTACATATTCATCTTATTACAGCAATCAACATAATTCCACGGCCGCGAGAGATGTATGTAACGAGTGCAAATTAGCTAAATAGACCAAGTTAAGACGAGAAGAGAGAATAAGGATGAAAAGAGTGCGAGAGAAAGAGAGAGCGAGAGAGGAATATTTTTTCATACCTGCGGTACCCTCCCTCACCCTCGACAAAGTTACAGGGTGGGTACCTAATACCTACCGCATATCATTAGGTTATATACACGTACCTGCGTAATATAACGACCAACGAGTAAAAGTGAAAATACAAGAATGAAGGGAATATTCAAGGCAAAATAACGGCGGTAACAATAACGATGTTTAAAATTCGCTTTCGGGCTTTGGATTAAAAAACTTGGTAACATCATCCGCGCACTTCGACTACACCCTTAATTTCTCTCTCTCTCTTTCTCTCTCTCTCTCTTTCTCTCTCCCTTTCAACGATTTTCTTCTCATCTAACGTCTCTTCTTCGTTTTGTACAATACCGTGATTTATTATCACCGTAATTCGAGAACCCGTTTAAATGTCAGTGACTAATTCTGACCCGGTACACGTAACGTTTGGTACATTATCGAATCGTAAATGTCGAAGAAAATCGGAGAGAAATAAAAGAAAGAAAAAAAAAATAAAGAAAAATGTCACCCCAAAAACTAGGGCTCTCGAGAGTGAAAGGCGAGGCAAAAAGGAAACCGCGAGCGCAAGGGACGGTGAGGAAAAAAACGGTGAAAATTTAATAAATTCTTTCGCCACAGGGTCACACAATGTCGGGGCTTTACTTCACGGGACGAGGAGAACCGGCCTCCATGGCCATCATACCGAATCTAATTACGCGCAGCTTTCTGTACAAGAGTTCTTCTCTGGGAGGCTCTAAGTTAGGACGTGCGTTCTGTGACCACAGGCAGAGGCTGTAAATCACTTTGTAACTCAGCGAATTGCAGACTTTTATACAAATATACGAGCATCGCTATAATACGTACACGTTATATGGAACGTCCCCAAAGCGCCGTGTACATAAAAATACCTCAATTTATCGAACCTGAACCACAGACACCTTCCGTAAGTCCTGTTCCCGAATGACCTCTTAGAAAGTTTACCAAATTTCTCACTGAGCGTGTTCTGCGTCTACAGATTTTCACTAATTCGAAAAGAAATTCGCGCTTCGGAGCTTGCAGATATAATAATTCGTGTATCTCGTGTAAATAAAATCATCGTAAAAAAAAATTTCAACGTACGGCGAACCAATCTTCTTGAAACGTTGCATCGGAAATTATTGCAATTCAGAAAAGAAAATTCAATAAAATCACAAGAATCGAATGAATCTTGAAGTAATGGCGAATTCAGACATATGTTTCTAGACATAACCTGAAATTTTTTTCCGTTTTTCTTTCAACTCAGTTTATTTTTAACGAGATAATTCGATGCAATTTACACCGATTAATTTCCTTGCTCAGTGCTTCGTTAATTTATGTTATCGTGAAAGTGTATAAAGTTGCATTCAAGCTAGCCGTTTCAGTGAAGTAATCCTCCGGGTGACGATCGCTCGGCGCTCATTGCTATTCAAGGTGCATAGTTTATTAAAGCGGGCGGATCGCGTTGCTGTTGCCGGTGCAGCGGCAGCAGCTACCCGATGCAAGGGTGGGTTACATTCTACATGTATACACATATATACTATACATACATACAGGGGTGAAGCGCTGGTCGATCTACACCTAGACGAAGTTTAAGATGAAGAAAAAAGTCCAAGGGATTACCGGTAGGATTATAGGATCTCGACATACAGCCGAGAATATCCCGCACCCTTACAAAAGGGGGAACGGAAATTTTACAATAACGGAGATTCAATGTATCGGAATTGTTGAGATTTAACGAAAAAGATTCAAACGAAGATGAAAGAAAATTAAAACTTGTCTCAAGACAGGGAACAACGTGACAAACTGTCGACAATCTTTGGACGTTTTTTTTTTTTTTTTTTTGTAACGTATCGAAGTTGCTCGGTTGGTCAATTACATCGTACAATTCTTTTTCTTTGTTTTCTTTTTCACTTTTTTGTTTTCACTTTACGGTCCTGCAACTCGGGAGACGAGAGACGAAATAGAAGAAAAAGAAAGGAAAAAAGTTTGCGGGGCATAAGTTGTTGTTGCTGGTGAGGCGAGGGAGAGAGAGAGAGAGGGAGAGAGAGAGAGGGAGGGTGGTGGCTGATTATTCGCAGGGTAGCTCTACCCGCGTATAAATTAAAGGGAGGAGAACGAAGGAGCTTTGGTTCCTGGGCAATTTTGAAGTTGGGTCTATTCAGAGTTGGCATTAATTCTACACCGCGCAGGCGCGTCGAGGGCAATCAATTCAAAAGTTAATTTGAATTGAGGAATTGTGCGAGGCTGAGGCGTCGAGGCGAGAACTACATGTTATACCTACCGAGCCCCAGCCTCCCACAATCCAAGGCACCAGTCTCGGCTTTGGGATCAAACCAAGTAACGCGGATCGCTCGATTCCTCATCGCTAAGGGTTGCTATGGTTTCACGAAGATACCAAATTACGCCAGACGATAACTAATCACGAGGCATTGAATTTAAAAATTATGACAAACGGAGGCATTGCGTTCTGTGATCATGAACAAATCCGTGATCACTTAACGACTGTGATGATTTCGTAAAAGTGTCAGTTAACAATTCTAGAGGATATCAAAAAGTCAAACATTCAATTTCTGAATGATATCCAAAAGGAGTAATATGGAAATGTTGAAATTCATGATCACCTAATGGTTGTGATGATTTCGTTAAAAGTGGCAATCAACAGCACCGGAGGGTTTCAAGAACACAACATTCCATTTCAGGATGATATCCAAAAGGAGGAGTATGCAAACGTCCAAATTCGTGATCACTTAACGGTTGTGATGATTTCGTAAAAGTGTCAATTAATAGCACCAGAGGGTTTCAAAAACACAAGAGATTCCATTTCTTAATGATACCGAAAAGAAGTACCATGCAAATGTTGAAATTCATGATTATTTGAGGGATGCGATGGTTGCGTAATAGTGTCGAATGGGTTGGAGAAGTATCAAGAACATAGAATGTTTCATTATTTGATCATATCGAAAGGAAGTAAAACACAAATACGAAAATTTCTAAACACTTAAGGGCTGCAATGACGTCTTCGAGCGTTAAATTGGTCCAAGCAGTATCAGAAACACAATATATTAAGTTCGTGAATAATGTCGTAAAGAAGTAGACCGTAATATCTGAATTCCGATCAATCGGAGACTTTGAATACCCAGTTTTCCTGCCCAATCCATTAAAACAGACAGTGCATGTAATGAAAAGCACTTTTTCAGATAATTTCAATCCAGACCATGGAGCCCATACCGAATTTCGATAAATTGAATCCTCCTCGAATTACGATAATGACCGTTGCCTCAGTCGCAGTCGGCGCGAGGGTTGTTTTAACGAAGAAATGTTTCCCCTGCAGGGAAGAGGAGAGATCGGAAAAACCAAGCCGCGTGAACTGGCCGAGGATCGAGAATCCGGCGACGATAGCGAGCCGGGTTCTAAATCAAAAGGCGACCCCCTTTCAGACATTATTCGATTATCAGCGTGCCAGCTGATGTATGTAAGCGTTAAGCCGGGATGTAAAACGAAGCGTAGGTATAAACTATCCACCAACTCTCTCTCTCTCTCTCTTTCTCTCTCTCTCTCTCGAGCTTTTCTTCCCACCGCTGCCCGCGATGCTGGGGCGCGTTCGCGTAATCTCCATGGCACTGTTCTCAAATTAAGTCCTAATCTGATTTCCACGTCACGGGCAAGCCGAGGGCCCCTTGATTCCTCGGAATGGCCATTTCCCTCCTCGAGTCGTCTGACTAACGACTATTTATGTCTTCGCCCGCTTCGAGTCCGATCCTCATAAGCTAATATCCCGGAATACGCTCGATCTCTTTGCCAAATGGTTGAAGGAGAAGGAAAAAAAAGTCAGTGCAAAAATCAGTTTTCTCCACCCTTTTCTTTCCGCCGTTCCGTGACTTCTGCAAAATGCCTGCAAGGCGCGACAACCTGCCGCCAGAAATATCTGGGCCAATAGTTCATACGCCGCACAGATGTCGCCTAGACTTATTATACAGGCACGTGCTCGGTGTGTGAAAAAGGCGGTGCAACCTCGCCACGTTCACGCTACTACATACTGGAGCAAAAATTTTTCAGCCCGTCTGCATTTATTTTAACTGTTCAGGTACCGTCCGCCAGTTCTCAGGAAAGAAGCGGAAGAATCCGACGTGTATGCATCTGGCATGAGTGTGCAGCCAAGATTCCAACCTTCGCTCACATAAATTTTCACCTGAATACAGCGTGCAGTTGCAACTCCCTCGCTTCATCTCTGCTGCCTCTGCTTTCTGACTCCCACAGTCGTTGCTCTTGGTACGACATTTCATCTGCAGAGGTAAATTGCAAGAAGCGATCGTTCACTGTGAATTCACTGTACTTACGGTAATGTCCTCTTCAGACTAGTCTCAAGGGAAACTAGTACCAAATTATAAAAAGTCCAACGTGGTCATGGGTGTAATCAAACTGATTTAAATATCCAACACAGAATGATACTTTCGCGGTTTCAACAATCTTACGTGGAATGATGATTTCATGGATTGGACACACCAACGTGGAATTAGGCTTTTATGAATTGAACAGTCCACATGGAACGACGATTTTATGGATTGGACAGGCTAACATGGAATGATGCATCCAGGAATTGAACAGTCTAACATGAAACGATGATTTCATGGGTTGGAGAGACCAACGTGGAATGACGCTTTCACGAATTGAACAGTCCAACATGAAATGATGCTCTCATGGATCGAACAATCTCAAACGGAACGATGATTTTCTGAATTAAACAGTCGAACGTGGAATGATGCATTCGTGGCTTTTCAAGTTGAACGTGACCTGATGCTTTCCCGGATTTAACGGTGGATTGAGAAGCCCAGTAGCATCGATCGCACCGTTTAATTCCTGATCGAGCATTGGAATAGGTATCGAGTAGAGAATGGTCGGTGCAGGATGATTCGAAACAAGGGGTCGTAAATACCGGAGCCAATAATCATAGCTCCTTTGCCGGAATGAATGGTAGACGGTAGGCAGAGGAGAATCGATACGAATGTATGCGGAGAAGCGGAACGAGGATGAGGAGCAGATCAGAAGATCCATGCAGTGTCCGCGGAGGAGAATCGAACCGTGATCCCGGCGTCTTCAAACAGTCAGAGAGAGAGCGGAGTTGGGGAGACGGGGGAAGCTCGAACAATTATTTTTAATTCAATCGACATAACGAAAAGCGATCCCGTGCAAACGGCAGCAGCGTAACTCAGAGTCGTGAGTCGCCGATTTGAATACGCGCATGCCAAATCGGCCCTCGGAGCTCGGATCTTCCGGAGGCTCGACCGCCCGTCGATCTGATCCGTCCGTCCTCCTCGGCGTCTTCGTCTCCGTTCTTAAAGATCCTCCGCGGTTCGGGCAATAAATAAGGACCGGCCACGTTGAAGGCTGCTGCCCGCTTCTTCCATTCCATGTGGAAGACAAGAGGAGCGGTGAAACGGACCGGGACACACACACACCCCGAGGAGGAGGGCCGCAGAATGCATCGGCAGCTCGGCTGTCAAACGGGAATACGGTGAGGAGGACGTACGCGGGGGCCGGTTTCGTCGGGAAAGGCAAGAATATCAGGAGCTGTGCGAATAAGACGACGAGGCACATTTCAAACCCTGTTGATCCACGTCTCGTCCTCCTCCAGTATGCGATCCGATTCACGTCTGAGATTACCGCATCTCTTCGCGGACACATTTCCAAAATGAATCACAACCCTTGCTCTTCGCCCGCTCGCTTCTCATTCTTATTCTTCTTAGAGGTTTTTTTTTTTTTTTTTTTGTTGTTCCACTCCGCCTTTTCGATCCTTCGTATTCTTGCATACTTACTCCTTACGTACAACCTGTTCCGGATCTTTCGACCAATTCTCTACGCTCAACGATCCAAAGCTGGCATCGAAACGGGCTCGACTTCAGGTTAAACTAGGATCTCGTTACTGCGGTATTTGCCGTTGATGATCATCGAGATTGTAGCGTAATCGGCCGAACGCGTAATGAACTTACCGACAATGTAATCGGAGCTTAGTATTTCCTGTATCTCGACTGAAAATTATCATCTCAAATTCATTGTATACAAATAGACGTTTAACCGTTTGGGAAATACCACAAAATTTTTTTAGTCTTCTAAACAATACTTTATGATCCATTAATCCCAGCTACCTTATCGACACTACCCGGGAATATTTCGTTGAAAAAGAAATACTTATTTTCAACTTGTCGGTGGAAAATTTGAGCAAAAATCAAAAGGGATCAGCCCTGATTTTCCAGCAATTCCTTTTACCCGACAATCTTCTGTCTCCAAATCGGTATTTACTTACAGTCATCTTTTTCAATACTAATTGCAATTTTGGAAACGCAGAAATCCATCGACAAAATGACGTTAGATGAACAGCTGAGAAAATTCAAAAAGATTTCATCGTTTCTCAACTGTTTCTTTCGAGCGATATTTTATCGTAGTGACCGAAGACTATATATTTTGACTTTACAATCTTTACGGAATAATTTCATTCGTTGAAAGAAATGAAACATTTATTTTTCTTACACAAAATAGTCTTAGTAATTTTTGACTGGAAGTATAATATCAGTCGCGAAATTTTCTCAGGGCAACACAGTTCTGGCTTGCAAAACTGAACATTTAAAAATCCTCGAAGTCTTTTGTAATTTTGGAAATCTTCTGAAATCTCCTGAAATCCTTAGAGAAATCTCTTGAAATTATTTACAATCTTTCGTAATCCATGAAATCTTCTGAAATCTGCTGAATTCATAAAAAATCTCTTGAAACTCACTTGCAATTCCTTAAGATCCTTAGAAATCTCCTGAAATCTTTTGAAATCATTTGTAACCCTTGAAATCTACCAAACATTTGATATCATTTGAAGTCTCTTACAATCTGTTGAAGTCCCTGAAATCTTTTGAAATCATCTGTAACTCTTGAAATCTTCCAAATATTTGTAATCATTTGAAGTCTCTTGTAATCTATTGAAATCTTTCGAAATCCCTGAAATCTCTGTAATCTTTTGAACTCCGTTGAAATCCCTGAAATCTTTTTTCAAACATTTGCACTTTCATCGACATCAGCTGTGCATTAAATCCACGAGTGTTCAACATTTTGTAGTGAGCCAAACTTTGGTCACTCTAATAAGTTATTCGACAATCGCAGAGTTTTGGTATTGCTTGTTTTTTTTTTAAAGCATCCCGTGAACCCGGACGTTGACGATTTCGCGATTCGTGGATTTTCACCTGCAGTGGAGGAACAATTGTTAATCCGAATCGATCGATTCGCCGTCGATTACGTGTATCTGCAGTGCCCGTCCCATTTCGTCTGGGGCTTGTCAATATACGGGGGCATTTCATTTGACAGGTGCAATACGCATTCGCATGTGTATAACAGCTGGTAACGTTGAGATTAAATTTATATTGAAGTGAACAAAGGGACTTTGGAACGTTCGATGAAACACCGAGCACTGACTGAGTGACCTGATCGAAAATAAAGCTAAATTGAAATGAAAAAAGGAAACGTCAAACAGTTTACAATCCAATGAATATATATGCAATTATTTCTGAAACTCAATCACGACCTTTACGTCCGTTCCTATCGAGCTCTGCACACACCAATCCACCATATTTCTGTGTACCTTAATATATTTCATCGAAGAGTTTCTTGCGAAATTGTACGACTCGCTCTATCAGAGGTTCGTAATATGCGGATTGAAGTATTCGCAAAGAAGGTGAGCTGAACCGGCAGGAGTAATATAAACACGAGGAAATCAATTTCGTGCCCGTAAATCAAAGTAAAAAAATCGCATGGCTTTTATAGAAGTGGAAAAATTGAACGACGTCATATCGTGTCAATAATAATTCCGTTTCGAAATTTCAATTGATTCTTAGTGAGAAATTGAAAAAGTGTAAAATTCGACGTCCATAAACGATCTTCTTTTTCCCAACGTCATATCTCACGACTTTTATAGGTACGAACGAAGATATTGTCCATCGCGTTGTTTTTGAGAAAAGGGAAAGAATATCCCCAGTATAAACGTATAAATATATGGCGCATTCCGTATCACCTCGACCAATAATTTTCGCTTACCATTCTTGATTCTCGTCAAAATATTTCATGAGGTTCTCCGATCTCGAAAGAGCAGTCCTGAATTTTTTCATATTCTTTCATCTTGTCGTGAATTTTTTTATATCATTCAAACCCGTTAAAAAAAAATTACATTTTTAAAAAATCTCACAAATATTACTTTAAATTCCGATTGCTTCGACACCCGTCCCACGAAAGGACGATTTTTCCTATCTATTTAGCACTTCAAACGTTCTAAACAAACAAAACACTATGTTTCAAGGTTTCGAAAAGTTTCAAAGTACCAAAATCTCAGTTGGAAAAATTTCTGAACGTCAAAACGTGGTGTTCTGTTTGTTCGAAATGTTTACAGTGCTAAAAAAATACATAGAAAAAATCGCCAAATCAGGGGATGGGTGTCAAAATGATCGGAATAGAAAGTAAGGTTTTTGCGATCGCTTGATATATAAAAAAAATAAGAGCTGTGTTTAGATGGGTTTGAATAATCGTGGAAAACTGACGACTTGAGATATAAATCTGAAAAAATTCTGGCGTACTTTTTCATGACTGGAGAATGGTAAGAAAAAAAATGAAAAAAAAAAACTGTGAACAGAGTGAAAAATGGTGAGAGAAAACCATCGGTCGAATCGACATAGAATGCCCCATTTATTATAAGCGACAGAAAAATTCCATGTCCGATCGGATTAAGGCATTGAGGTAGAAGCGGGAACAGCATTTCCACTGACATAAACGTAGAGCGAGATGGAGGGAGAGAGAGAGAGAATGTGAGAAAAAAAGAAGAGACGGTGCAGCGGCAGTCCCAACTAATTTGTAGTTGGTAAGAAATTGGGGTTGTTTCAGGGGTTCCTCCCGGGGGGTTGAAGAAAGATGTGAGAAGAGGGAAAAGATGGAAGCCGGCCGAGGTTGAGGAGCTCTCCACTTTTTCGCATCGTATAAACGATGAAAAAGAAACGGAAATAAGAATGAAAAATGAAAAAAAAAAAAAAATAACGAAAAAGTTGACCGGAAAGTTTTTAACCGCTTGGGAATCAAGCCACAACGTCTCGCGAATCGCCTGCACGAGGCTTCCTCACTTCCCGCCGAATCAGCTTTCTCAGCTTATTCCTTCCCAACATTGTGCCGCGAATTCGCAAAGGCACAGACGTGCGAGGGAAGAAGCGAGCATATTTTTACGCTTGTCGTTCCGAGGGGGAAGGTGAAAAATAATGATAACTGTTTATTTATTTATTTTTATTTCTTTTTACTTTTTTTTTTTTTTTTTCATTGCTTCCGGTCGTCGTTTTTTCATGCTCCTTTTGCGCAATCGCCAACGAAAGCTTAGCCGGAAATCACCTCAGGGAAACGATATATCATGTAATATTCTTTTTCTACGCACAGTTCTGCCATTCGAGTTTTGTACCTGTTCGTAGGTACTCACCTAACATCTCGCACTTTGGTTATACGGTTAACGTATTGCTAAGTAATTCAAGGTCTGCTATCGCAGGGATGCTGTTGGGTTATGTAAATAAAACAACTCGGTAACTGGTGGAAAATTGAATGAAAGGCGCTTTGTATTATTTGTATTGGTAAATGTATCCTTCGACGTTGGAGCGTTGCCAACGAAAAGTGGCGCCAAAACGATTCTGTAGATATTTTATACAGATGGCGCCACGATAATTCTTCATATTTCTCATTTTCGAGAGCGATGTTTGACGGTAATTGAAACTCAATGAATACAGGAATACATAATATATTGATTTTTTTTTTTTCTGCTTTACAACATGGAAAGTTTAAATAGAAATCTATAACGATTTATACGAAACGAGGTAACACAGACAGATTCATAACCTACAATCTGAGTCGCGGCAATGAAGATATTAAAAACTAAAATATGTTCCTATTTTTAATATTTAGAAACCGCCGTCTTGTCAAATAAGTGCGATTGAAAATTACAGACGCTATCTAATCGGTGCATATTTTCTCAAGAACCTCACGATTGGTTTATTTTTACTCGATTGTTTCGCTTTTACGGACCATATTTAGAAATATCGCCATCAGTCTTGAGATTTAATCAAAAATCTTCGGATTTCAGATTCTGGCCTAAACGACAATATTTCGTAATGAGAAAACAACTTTTCTTTTGTCTTTGAACGGACTCTAATTTCTTTAGGGTTGGCAACGCTGCACCCGTATCGTAAATAGGAATAGATCGATTTGCGTTCGGTGCGCTATCTACCAACATCAGAGAAGAAGCTTGCTGGCCCGCGTAGTTTGAAAGCAAGTCTTCAGGCAGCTTGTAATTTCACTCCTCGGGACCAAATGTTGAGAAAAAAGGAAAAGCAGTCGCATTAACCGAACAAAATTTTCAAAGCTCAAAATCACTGAAAACTTTTCTTGAAGCCTGAGACAATTTTGTTTCCAAACTTTTACGATGTTACTGCAATTTCTTGACTGATTTCCAATACTCAAATCAATTCTATATTTGCGATGCGTCTTCAAAAAATGTTACATTTTTTTTTTTTTTTTATTACTCACTTCGACGCGAATATCGACGAATTAATTTAATCAGTGCTTCAAATACTATCGTTAAAAAAAAAAATGATTTCACTCCCTTCGTCCTTTCGTTTCAACCTATCCTAACCTAGCATCTCAATTTTTTTTTTTTTTGTCAATCTGCCAAACGTGTATCTCAACTAATACTTTACGTACAATAACAATTGTCATCTTTGCACCCGAACAACGTCACTTTTTTGCAAACAGGAGTAAGAAATAATGACATGATAGTATAATGTAGGAGAATTTTTTTGTCGAAGCAAACCGTCGTTATAAGCCCCAGACGTATTATACTTATATTATAATACTCATAAGATTGTACGAAGGGTAAGGAGAAGGTTGAGCGAATGAAACTTTTTAATACTCTTCTCGCGACGAGACGAGCAAAGGCATAAAATACAAAAAGAAAAAAGAAAAGAAGAAGAAAAAAATTTACGGAAAAGTACAAAGGCGTGAGGGAAAAAACTGCGATGTTACATTTAACAAAGTATAATTGCCAGAGTATAAAAGCATAAAAGCTCTTCTATAATTGAAGCTTCTTGCCTATAAGCGTGACTATAATGTAGGTTTAATACAGTTTTCATGAGTAGAAATTTGAGATTCTTAGTTATATGTTCTACCTAATTATACGTGTAACGTGAAAAAAACGGCAAGTTTATTATTTTGTGAAAATAATTGCGCAGTAAGCCTCCTCGTTTTCTATTTTACCCTCGCTTCTCACTCTTCGTTAATATCACTGCGTACGATGTGTAAATAATCCACAAGCATTAACTCCGCAATGGGCTTCTGCCTATCGCAGAGAGACCTCCGAGAAGAATACGAATAAGAAGAGGTTAAAGATCAAAGAAGAAGAAAAAAAAAAAAGTGAAAAAAAAAGAATTCGCGAATAGTCGGGTTCGTTATAAATCCGGCAGGTGAGCCGACTACGCGATTGATGCATTAAAAGAGAGAAAGGCAGTCGAGAACCGGGATCAATGAGGGAGAAAAAAAGGAGAGGGAAATTTGAATTTAAGCAAATTCGGCGAGAGCAAAGCGCATTCGGCATCCGCAGGCTCGTTAGGACCTGAAGTTGATATTCTTCGGGACATCGACTCAGATTTACGGCTTTGAATTCTGTCGAAAAAAGCGCCAAAAGCGGCGACTATTCGAATCTCGAATTACTTTTGCTCGTCTCGTTATACTTAGCTCTGATTCTGGATTTTCGTGAGACTTAATTCGTGAAAAATAAATAAATAAACGCCGCAAGGCTTGGAGAGAAAATATTCGGTACAATTTAAAACCACGAATTGAGATTCGATTTTGCCTACACGTGAAATCGAAGCTCTGCTAACTCTAGCCTTAAGCTTTATGTAACGTTGAACAATTATTGCACACGTATAGGATATGCACCGCTTTAATCGTCCAATGGAGCTTCGCGATCGTCTGATTGCATACCGTTTCCTTAACGAGCCGGAATTAGCAAAACGGGGGTGAAATTATCCGCCCGGAATTGCATCTGACTGCGCATCCGTTCTTATCCATGAATCGATCGGTATCGAAAGTTAGGAGAAAAGAGAACGAAATATTTCAAAAAATCTTCAAAGATCAATGATAAAATATCCCTACTGTGAAAAGAAACGAATATGAGCGAATTCGATTGACAGAAGCTAAGATATCAATAATTACGTTAGAAAATATTTTACACTTGGTACATTCGAAACGAATGAAAGAAAATATTTTTACAAGAAATTATATCCAAAATGAATAAAGGAAATTTTTGCGTAATTACTGTATTATATTCTGAAATATTGCATTTTTTTTAAGACAATTTCTGGGGATCTTTTCATTGAGGAAAACGAAAGTCCGAAAATATCGAATCAATAATACCGGAGTTTAATCATTTCGAATATTGTGATTACAAAACCTCACCACAAATCTCTGATATCTTAGCTCATGCTGCTTGAAATTCCTCACGGTAATTTTTACTATGTATCAGGTAAATAATTGTTTCGTTCATATTCACCATAATTGGCCGAAATAACACTGGTATAATTTTTTTTTGAACATCTTCTTCACTTTTTACATCTTTAAATTCATAAAGTGAATCGATCCTTTAAAAATAACCGACGTAATTCCGTTATAAATTTTGAACCCTCCGAATTCAGAAAAAAATTCAACTATTCAAAAGTTGAATTACGGTGCCTCGTAGTTTCAGAATTCATTCTCTGTGACCAAAACTGTGCGCTCAAAAATTTCTCATCGGTATTAGTACTTAGGTAGTGTAAAAATATTTTCTCAAAAAAAAAAAAAAAAAGAACTCTGCACAAAGGAAACCCGAAAAACCTTAAAAAAAAAAAAGATAAAATATCGAAACGGTGCGTTC
Organism: Neodiprion pinetum; assembly: GCF_021155775.2. NCBI lineage: Eukaryota > Metazoa > Arthropoda > Insecta > Hymenoptera > Diprionidae > Neodiprion > Neodiprion pinetum. Next base: position 32,208,075 of record NC_060236.1, on the reverse strand, counting down.
AAAACTCGGCAGGAGGATAGCGAAAATTGATCATTGCAAGGGGATGACGGAAGAGGGTCTTCGGTTGGTGAGAATAAGCCCGAAGTCCCGAGTCCCGAATATACATAAGCCATAAAACTCAGGATGGGGGCGCAGGAATGGCATTGCTAAGGTGTAAGTCCCTGTTTAAGCGCGAGAGCCTTTTAAGAGGGTATATGGAGTGGACACTCCTGAAGCACTAAGGGCGCCGGCAGACCGGGCATGCAAATTTTATAGGTTAAGTGCGCCGTGGCCGGCCATGGAAATAATTACACCCAGTTACCGCATATTCAGCGGTGGCTGATATAGGTATGCATATTCACCCGTCTGCATACCAAACCCCGACACATCCGCACGTTTCTAACTCTGCTGGCGGTAAACACCCTCGCAGCTGGTTTCACCCCCCTTTTCAGAACTGGCTAATGACAGTCGCTCTGCGTTAACTGGCCTGCTAACCTTTGCTAGTCGGATCATTGATGAAATTTTGAATTTTAATATTTTTCTTTCCCCCGTGTTTAAGTTTCGACACAAGTTTCGGACGGAATCATCGAATTTTGATAGTTTTTCGATTTTACGTACGCCATATTCGATCCGCCATCTTAGATTGAGAAATTATCAAGGTCAGACTTCAGATTAGTGATCAGCGATCCCGAAAACGGCCGAGTAACAATACTTAGGTCAAAATATTGAGTTGAAAAATGTGTGACTGGAAGGTTCAATTCTTCGAAACGTGTCTAGGAATGTTTTTTGATCACTTATGTGCTGAGAATTATTCTTTCGATCATGTTCATGTTCCGATTTCTGTACACGTTGTTCTCATGCTTTGAAAAGAATTAAGTAAATTTTGTTTCTTATCAAGAAATACTGTCTTGTTTTATTAACTTACATTTATCAGTATAATTATTAATTTTCATTACTCGTTATATAACGTACGAAAATTGAGGCACTCGTCATGCTTTTTGTCCGGCCTTCGTTCAACGCAACCGATCGACTCACGATCTAAAAAAAAAAACGATGAGAATCGAACACGAATTATTATTAACCGTATCAAAGTCTGCGACAACTAATAATTGCATGTCATTGAATGGAAAAAGTAATTCAATTTCTCCGTTCACGTGAAAAGATCACGAGTCACAATTTCTTAATTTCTAAAACAATAACCATTCGTCTTGGATTATAGTCAGAAATGATTTAGGAGCGAAGAAACTGTTTATTTATTTAACGAAAAAATCTCACCTCACGGGGATGCACATATAACCAACAAGGATATGTGGTAGTAGATTATGAGGATGGTTAGGCAAACGAGGTGAAGAGCCGCGTAGTTGATGAGAAACTGGTAGATTCTCGAAAAGAGTCGTTGGCCCTTTGAATCACAGCGAATAAATTCACCGACGTGTTTCCGCATCGTAAAGCTTGTATTTGAAGGTATATTTACTGACAGTTTTATACGTTTTCACCGTATTAGACGCTCCGGATTCCTCTGCGCGCAACTTTGATGCTCATTTCTTTTCAGTCTGTTATTAACACGTGAGCAACGATTCTGGCGAGCTTGTCAATTGTTTCGGATTTCATTTGTTCGCGTCTCACTTCACGCAAGTTACAATCATACTGCAAGTTGGACAAACGTTCGTTTTTCGAAAACTTTACACTTCGATCCGTTTGGAGGAAATGATAAAAAATTTTGCAGTAACGAGTCGAAAATCTGTTTCGAGTAAATATTGGAATCAATTAATTTGAAGAGAGAAAAGTTTGACAAAGGGATTCCGGCACAAGTTAGACATTCATTCGTTTTCCAAAACTTCATTATTTAAGTCGTTTGGGTGAATTGATAAAAAAAATTTCACTAACCAGTCAATAATCCGTTCTCATTAAATACTAGAATCAATTTATTTGAAGTGAAAAAACGATTGATGGAGGGATTCAGACACAAGTTAGACATTCGGTGGTTTTCCAAAACTTTACCTTCAATCCGATTGAAGAGAATAAGAAAAAATTTTCAGTAATGAGTCAAAAATCTGTTTCGAATCAATACTAGAAACAATTAATTTCAAGAACAAAAGTTTTGACGAAGGGATTCATAAACTTGTCAGCCGTAACGCGAGGGTCGGGAAACAATGAGGGGTTGAAAAAATCCCAACCCTAAAATCGCCTCGCTTTCTGCATCGTCATTAACGATCTGCACACACCGTCAAATGGCGGAATTAAATCTGCACAGATGCAGCTCGCCCAGGGTTTCCTGTGCAGATGCCCATTTGCCGATTAAAAAATCCCCGCAAATGCGAAACGCAATTACTCAGGGGCTGCTATTGCTGCTCGATTGAGCATTACGCTGACGATTAGTATAACAAGAAGATTAAAAAATTCAGTCAAAAAATTGTGGTCTCTCATTGTTTTGAAACTTGTATCTCAAGTTTTTTTCTGCTCTTTCAAATTTCATGATTGAATTTCGGAGCAAACCGAAGTGTTGTTTATTTATTTATTTTATACTGCAAAGTCTGTGCATTGACTACGATGATAATTGGTATTAATGGGTTACACCGAGGAAATTTGTGCCCACGTGAGAGTCATTAGAGAGCGAGGGATGAATAGATGATGCAAGGTTTCTTGGTTGGTGAAATTCTGCAGGGGTGAAATTTAGACTGGTGAAGGCAAGCTTCGCTTCGCATCTCGCCGGAAATGATGTTAAAGCGCTTTCGCTTCTCTGAGACGGATTTCCTTCTCAAAGAAGACGTTCCACTCGCGACTTCGCATCAGCTCGCGGACACCCTTCGTCAGAATGGAAGTTAGAAAATGAAAAATGAAAAATGAGAAATGAAAAATAAACCGCCTCGAGTTAAATGAAATTGAAACGAGTCCGGCGTTCGTGAAACGAATTGAATTCGATCTAATGGATTTGTAAAAGTGCGGAAAAGTTTCATTGATCAACCCTTCCTGCAGTTAATATTGCAATAAAATTTTTAAAACAATATACAATTTTAATGAATAAAACAGTGCCTTGCAATGAACAGGCCCCAAAAATCACCGAATATTGTTTGTTTCTCGTCATCTTATGAGACGGAAATCAATACTCTGTGAAAAATCTAATTGGCTATATCGGTTAAATGTTAGAAAATTTTGGTGAAACCCTTATCGTTACCATAGCGGTGCGAATATTGTTCGAATTACAAGAAAATGTATTAAAAGTAATGGTATTTAGTTTAATTATACTTGTGTGTACTAAATTTTTTGGTTATCTCAGGATTAAATCTGATTGTGTGAAGTCAATTTATTGTTGCACCGGCATAAAATTATCGCAATAGTTCCAAGGAAAATATGATACGAATAACCATAGTAAATAATAATATTAACATATACTAAATTTTCTGGTTAAAGTTGGATAGTTGATTTATATTCCCCATTCAGAACTGTTTTTTTCAAGTTGCGTCAGAAAATGAGAATAATTAAGTACTGTACATTTGTCTGAAACAGGAAATCCTCTCGCGAACTGGGGTTAAAAAATATATAAAACGAGAAGAGGGCAAAAAAAAAAAAAAAAAAATCAAATGAATAAATGAATAAATAAACGGCATTTCCTCTGAAAAAAAAAAAAATAAATAAAAAGTGTCAATTAACGATATTAGCGGTAAAACAGGGTGCCGCATGGCGCAGGGGTTGTATAACAGCGGCGAAGCGAAGCGTTAATACAACAAGATGATTAAATATGATCTGGGCCTAATGTTGTTTGAAACGAGGCGAAACTGTTTTCTTGCCGTGGCAGAAATGAGGCGTCAAATAAGTAAGAGAGGTGGGGGAGAAGCATCCCCCTTTCACCCCGATCCTTGCTACCTCGTGTCTACGCCAGATTTTGCCCATTCGTTTAGCTACGAGTTAGGTATTTCTTTTTTCACGACTAATTGAACCCGCCCCCGGAGCTCTCCAACGTTTTGTACACTTCGCTGACACAGAATTCTCCCCCTCCCCCCCCCTCCCCCCTCCCGCCCCTTTCCTTTCCTCACCTACCCGCAAACTAACCTCCGACATCGAGCAGATGGCGACTCGTATCCAGCCGCGCGTTCCAGGAATTCAGACTGATTGCTGATCTCGGAGTTTTTCCAATCTTTTTTTATAAACCGGAGTAAGATTGAAACAAAATGGAAATATTTCGTTCGAGTTTTAACAGATGGTAGAAAATCAAGTTCTTTCTTATTCGCTGTATACCTACGCTTTTATTGACATAGAAATTAGTATCGGAAAACGCCATTGAATTGCGTAAAGAAAATACATATACTCTCTTTCGAACAGCCCGTTATTAACGACAAAAGTCGACTTTCGTACTATATTTTATACACTACATACAGTCAACGTTACGATACGCGAGTATAACAGCTTGCATGAATACTTTTGTGTCTTGATATTCGCACAATTTCATCGAGATGATCAGCTGATCGACGGTCACGACGCCATATTGTTTTCTATACCGACGTCTACGCTTTTATAGGTATGCTTATCCCATTCATCTTCAATTATGCTATTCGCATTGTATGCGTTGTTTAACGACTATTTTCTGAAAAAAATTTCCAATCCATGTCGTTTCATTCAAACGGTTAAAACAATACATTACAATGTTACAACATCTACGACTGTTAGTCACCATTGGTGAAAATCGCTCTACAAGCAACGCACTTTGTACTCTCGATGAATGAATCGAATCTTACAAATGACTCAGGAACTTATTCGATATTACACAAGTGTAGCCATAGGGACATGGTCACATTTCGATAAATTTCCTGCATTTACCTGCGTTAAAGCGTTGCAAAGCCTTGAGAGGATCTTACAGTGAGCGACCTTACCGACCATGTTAAATATCACATTTTTCGATTAATCTCGAAGCCTACGTATCACTGATCTCAAAAAGCCGAACAAGCATACCCAAAAAAAAAAATTTGATTTCAGGCAACAATGACGGCAAAAAATGCACTCCTGTAATTGAATCACTACTTATTGTAAGAACGCATTTCCTTGACTTATCCTCGCGTCAAACGAAAAAGTTTTTCAACGTTTTCATTTTGAATTACGCATAGAATTGCGGAAGTCCCGGCATTTTTACGGAAATGCTGTACAGGTTTTGATAACAGTAAAAAACAGTGAGATTTTACTCTGTCGGTAAGGGCTAACTGTAGCATCCTCTTAGGCCTGCAGCTTCGAAATCGCTTTACGGCGTACATTTGTTACTTCGTTATCGCCAAAAGAAAAAAAAACAAAAAAAAAAACCACAATTCTTCAAAAGCGTGTACGTTTCTCTTGCATCGTTTGATTCCGGACTTTCCCAGGTCCCGATCATCGCAGCTCGTGCAAGAATTACTGAGAATGATGAAGAAAAATTGTTCGAAGAAGAGGAAGAAAGCGAAACGAAAGTGGAAGTGGAGAGAAGATGTACGAGAAATCGCTTCAAACTGCTGCTATTACACAACACGCCAAACGATAATTACATCAGGTGTAAGGTGTATACATATATACATACAATATTATACCCTGCAGGTTAATTCTGTTATTCCGTGGCTCGGAAAGATTCATTATACGTAATATCTTCCGCGACGAAAGTTTCGGTGAAGAAGAAGGATAGTAAAAAAGTGATGAAAATTTCCGTCGAGGTGTGCTTTGGGTTAATACCGGCAAATCGTTGTACAAGGTATTGTAAATTTGGTTATAGGTGTGTGTTTTATCAGGGAACTTATGTGTGTCTTGCTGATCGATTCGATAAAACGTGACGCGAGCGTGTCTGGCAAAGATCAGAAGGGATTTACCGCCTGTTCGTTCTGAAGGTGCAGGGCTGAGTGTTTTCGGCCGACTTAACCTCCGTAACAAATTCCCCGTGTCTGGAGCGTGTTGGATACAACCCGTACAACGTAGTATCTGCACTCTGTTTGCAGGCGTTGCGGAATTATCGCCGATGTATCCTGCGTTCGGCTTATAAGCATCTGATCACCGTAGACACGCAACTTGGATCGCAACACCGGCCGATGTTACGGAACCACAAATATCCGACGCGAATTCCAACCGCAGTTACGCCGCGTTTGCAATTCGCATTCCCGAGCAACGATCATCGGCGAAAAAGGGAAACGAATGAAAATTCCATAATCATCCAATATCGAACGGAATCGGGGTTAATGAGGATTCCAAAATTCAAATTTCTCGCCCATGCTTCGTTAATTTGAAGCGAATTCGGGGCTTTCGAAGGGAGACCTTCGAATTCACCGAGCGTTGTGTTTGAAATAATTTTCATTCTCTCTACTTTGTTTCTATCCATATCTTTCCTTAATAGTTTCAGTCATGGTGGTATACATGTTTTACATAAATTATAAGATTTACGAATCTCTGATTAGAAATCTGAAATCAGATTTGAAGCATTCAAGATGGCGGATCCAATATGGCGGACGAAAATTTCAAATTCGATCGAATCCGGAGAAAAAACTCCGTCTGTCGGGAGTTTTCGGGGACGCTAATCGCGAATCTGAAGTCAGATTTTGAAAATTCAGTACGGCGAATCAAATCGGCGACCCAAGAAACTTCTGAACGGAGATTTTTTTCACCATGTTCGATCAAACTTGAAATTATCATCCACCATATTATATCCACCATCTTGAACTTTCAAAATCTGATTTCATACTCGTAATCAGCGACCCCAAAACCCACAGAATACTCGGTACAATAATGTATAACTCAGAGGGTTGATAAAGTAACACGCGACAGAAAAAAACTACAAATTAAGGGTAGTAGCAAACTGTCTAAAAATATTCTTCGGTTATAATATAATCGATTGAACAACGGCAATCTATTCCAGTCTGTATTTTTTTTTTTCTTTCTTTCTTTCTGTTGTTTTTTTTTTTTTTTTTTTTTACATCAATTACACGCAATTACCATCCGTTGGGCGAAATTGTTTCTGCGCGCGTTCATAAATAATATTATATATTCAAGTAGTAATAACGGAGCTTTAAATCACACGCAAATGGCAGTCGGTAATTCATGACCGAGTTGTGCCTATCTACCTGCTACTTGTTAATATTACGTATATCTATTATAACGTACTTGCATACAAATTATACGTGCGTGTATGTATACATATATACATGAATACGCAGGCTTAATACCGTAGTACGAGGAATATCTAATTTAACTTCGCAGAGCGAGTGGTGCAAGGTGTACTACTGAGCACATTACGAACACAGACACAGACCCACCCACACATCCCCGTAAAACGTCGTACATGTATAACTTAAGGTGCATGCACACATACATACATTATACATAGATTCGAACGTATGCCAGCGAAGATTAACAACTACCATCCTATCCATCTCTCCAGGATTATTTCCTACCCAACCGTCTAGACTCGAGAGTTGACTGCATCTGTGAAAACCTTCTGCGGAGCAACGCGATGCACCCTCGACTATATCACATGTATATTTATATATATTTATTTATGTATATATCGGAGACCTTACCAACCCCCAATCAATATAGTACGATTATAGTCGAGACTCCGCCCGCTAATATTTCCAAATGCTCATTGTGGGAAAAATGTATCAGACATGGCGATGGGCTCTGGTGGTCTTTTTTTTAAAAGCTCGTCGAGACCTTGAAAACTCTTGAGAATAACTCACCTTTATATGTAAGAGTTTAGTCAGTGTTCGCATAGCTGTGCGATTCCCTTCCGACCAGCTACAATACAAATATCGTTATATCTCCGAGACTGTTGATCTGTTTGTAACGAAACACAGCACAAATTTTGACCAGACGGTGTAGCTTGCCGCAGAAAAAAAGATCGTCAAAATCGGTTTGGTAGTTTTTGAGTTATAAGCGAAAATATAGGCAGACTGAAGACAGAGAGACGTTGGGTTTCACATAGTTAGACACTGGAGCGGTGAGATATTCTCACGCATGAATCTAGTCCTGAATCAGCGAACATTCCTTTCTTTTCATTCTGTTATTTTTGTTTTTGAATCTTGAAACAATCTCTGGAAATTTTACGGCTCGATTATGTATTCCCATAATTTTCCAGCTTTAGTTGCGAATTCCGAGTACCTATAACGGCCAGACCACTGAGTAGACGACATACATTTAGAAGAGATACGTGAGACTCGAAACGAGCAGGAGACAGTCTTTAAGAATGCAAATTTTCGATCGATAATTACTCGTTAGACACGTGGATTTCACACGTCAGCTAAAAATCGAGAAGATCTCCTTCGTCTTGGTCTCAGGTACCGACTTGTACCTAATTCCCCGAGCACTCGATGCCTGTATAATTTTAAATGCAATGCGGCGTGCACATAGTGAGATAATTTTTTACACTAATTAATTCTCGACCGAGAGGAATTAACTCGGGAGGTGTGTTTTATTTTATTTTTATTTATTTTTTTTTTCATTCTTCTTTGTTTTTCATCAACTTTCTATAATTCCGCAGCGAAGTTTACGTATCGCGTGGTGAAAAGAGAGAGAGCGATGAGGAGTAGAAGCTTATTATCGCCCATAACCGGATACCCGTAATCCAATCCTTTGTTCGACAAAATTCCAACACAACTCGAAAATGAAAGAAAAGTTTCGAATTTCTTTCTTTAAAATTTCATTCCCAAGTTTTTAACTCTCGGGCTTTGTGGCGTTGCCAAGCTTATATATATATGTATATATATATATATGTATATATATACGTGCGGGGGTAACTACTATTGTATAGAAAATCCAAGACTGAATAGTACAAGGCATACAAAGCGAAGAAAATACCGTCACCTAGGAGTTTCTACAATCTGCGGGATGTTGAGAAAAACTTAACAAGAATGACGAGAAATAAGGAAGAAGGGAAATTCGGAGGTAGGCGGAAATCCATCCTTTTGCAAACGCGTAAAAAAATCATCATATCGCACACAAAATTTTTCCATTTCCTTTTTCGTTTTGTTATTTTTTTTTTTTCCATCAACACACGATCAAAGATATCAAGATTTCGATTATCGATTGAACCACAGAGAGGAAAAAAGTTTGTTTTTTTTTTTTTTTTTTGTTTCCAAAGGATAAATTTTGACGGAACAGCAAATAAACTATGAAAATAATTATAGAATGGTAAGGAAAAAATGAATAGCGTATTAATTTAAAACGCCACGTTGCGTGCCAATGGCTTGTTTCAACGCGGGAGGTGGGGGGTGGGGGGGGATTATAATTGAAGAGGTGAAAAGAAGCAGGAAAAGCGGCAACTTGCAAGTTATATCAATCAAAGTAAAAGCAACGCGATTATATTTATAGAGGTGAAACGTACCAACCGACCGACCGACCTACCAACCATAAATCAATACGATCGCATTGAAACGAAATAATTTTCACGACACCCGGGATATTGTGTAATATAACAAATAAGCCGGAGGAGCTGCACCTTCAAACATTGAATTCAAATTGGCGACGCTGGTTTTCTGTGTGGATTTTTTTATTCGTTGCTTTTTCTAGTCTTTTTTTTTTTTTTTGCTTTCTTTCTTTTGTTTTTTTATACAGAGGGGAAAACCAATTTTATACAGACTTACAGCGAACGAGTGTTGGAGGAGAAGAAGGGGGGAAAAGAAAAGATATCGCGGAAATCGATTCGCTACACGTGAGAATATATATACATATATGCATATATGTATGTATAATTGATTATCCAACAACCATCAATAATAGTTGTTTCCTATATTATATGTTTCTTTGAGATGAAATTCAATTTCAACCGTCAAGACGCGTCTATTATATTAATGACATATTATCTTTGTGATCAGAAAATATTATACTTCGGTAGTACATCGTCCATTATTATTATTATTATGTTAAGAGCAAACCGGAAACGTATAATGAGAATTTCGCGAGAGTTATCGAATTAAATTTTGTCAGGTTAATAAGTAAAATATCATTATTACAATTATACGAACCGGTGTGTAATTTTAATTACGATGCCTAATTCCGATGCCGAAATCCGAGTATTTTTAAGGACAATATTTCTTATTCTGACATTATGGTTAATTAATTGAAACGACACACTGCGTGTATTATAGAATTTTACGAAATTATTGATAATCTTATCGATTAAAGTCAATTCACACCATATTGTGTAAACGACCGTTGTTAATTCTAATTATTTTAATGAAAAACGAGATGAAGAATGATCCAAGGCAAGTGAATAAGATGTGAAGAGTGATTAAGATTCGGGAAAAAAATTAATCGATTTGTTCCGACTAATCATCGCACATTCCGTAAATATTTCTGTGAGTGTTCAATTAAGGTATGATAGAATTAGTACAGAATTCGTTTCCGCTTTCCAATTTCCTTTCGTGAAAACCTTGTTACGTTACATCCCGAATCTGTAATTCGTAACGTGCGTGTAACTAATTGAACAGCCGCACGACAATGACTTCCCAACATTTATACCTTCTCACTTTACAACGTGTCGTATATACTTACGGATATATTTATGCCTGTATAAGCTCTTTAAGAGAAGATTACGTAATGCTGCGCGTTACTCTCTGTGTTCAAAATTTCCATAAATGTTTGCTTGTTCTACCATATGCCGCCTTTTACCCCAGCTTCTGTAATATTGTACAACGCGTTACATATAGGTGTGTATATATATATAAGTGTATGGGGCATTCCACGTCAAATTTCCAACCCACGTACCTCACCCCCATCGATATTGATAATTTTTTATTACGACGGTGAAGCCGACCCCAAAAGGATCTCCGAATTTTTTTCACATTTTTTGAACCGTCGGTAAATTTAAAAAAAAATTTTAAATCGCTATTCCGGAAACGCAAAAATCTGAAAAAATTCACACTGATTTGACGATTTGAAACATGATTCTTAAGCGTTACGCGATAATGAAGAATCAGTGTTACTATTTTTTTCGTAAATTTTTTGCCCCTTTTATGTCGGGGTTGTTTTTTTTTTCTTCCCCTGATCTGAATAGATCAAGGAATCATAAAAATGCAAAAACAATTACGAAGTCGAAAAACTTAAAAACTTGCTTAAAAAAATAATAAATGTTGATATCCCATTATCGTGTGATGCTTAAAGAAATGTGAAAAAAATTCCGGAACCCTTTTGGGTTGGTTGGAAGATCGTACTAAAAAATGATCAAAACCGAATGGGGTGAGGTACATGGGTTACAGCTTTGACGCGGAATGCCCCATATACGAATATCCTCCAGCTTACATACGCCGACGGTTATTATTTAGCGAGATTGTGCTGAGCAGTCTTAATTGCGAGTAATAATTCGTCAGGCTGAAGCCATCCGAATTTCTAGGTCGATCCAAAATGCAGGCATTGCAAAAAAATCGTAAAATTCGAGCAAAGAAAAAATAATATGGCTGGTTCGAAGATGAGGTTTCAAACCGTCCGCCAATGAATAATAATTAACGAGCATGCTTGTTAAAAGTAGAAGAGGGAAAAAAGAATCGAAAATATTTGCATCGAACTACAACGCTAATGAACAAACAAACATCATAATCGAAATTCTGCATACCATTTCTGCCTGTCCTATCAGGGTGCAGGGTATGAATTAGCTTTGTTTTCGCTCCGAACAGCAAAACTATTGCAAACAACCAGCGCAGTTTCCGATTCCTCTTCCTGCAGTACAGCGTCGGTTTTAGCTTATACGTCATAATTTACTCGTCGTTATTCTCTTCTCTCTATCAGTTGCATCCATTTATACTTTATAACTAACGCGAGTCTGTACGTACCTAATTAAACGTAGATACGAAGTCGGAGGAACTTTATTGCAGTAAACTTAAAGGGAAACTGATTACTTATTCGCAATGCAACTGTAAGGTAATTTTATTTTTTTTTTTGTTTTCTATATTACTATAAAATCCGGAGGTTTTGGAAAATTTGTTCTTCCCGTCTACTCTCTGGCCATCGGAACCACATTTTTATAGTTCAATTTTAGCAAGAAAAAAAAAAAGAATCGTTTTTTTTTTTTTTTTTTTGTTTGTTAATTTTTTTACATAAACGAGCGAAAAATCTGCCAGGAATTACGGCGAGAATATGCGTGGCTTCGTTGTGCAGAGAATTTAGTAGTGAGAGCGAGCCGAGGGTGAAGGGAGACGATCAGGAAGACCCTGAGAGGTATACGCGCTTATCTAAGTGTATTCGTTTACGAGGGGATTCCCCCGTTCCGTTCAAGTGCCCCCAGTTTAGGTTCAAGTTCCGGGGGTTTGAGTTTCGCGAAGCGCGCCGCGCGAGCTGCTCGTCTAATCCGTCCCTTTAATTCCCGCTCCAATCCCTTACTTCGTCTTTGTTAACCTAGCTCAGGCAGTGCGTGGCGGTTCTAACAGCAGCATAAATAATATATACATCCCTTAATTATGCATAATCGTATTAAACGAATGATTTAAGCGTATCACTTGTTATTGGGGGTTAGATTTAAGCGCGTTGCGCCCTCTGCCGGCCAAAATTTAAACATCGCCTGAAACCAACGAATATCGAAGATTCGAAACTCGGGGGAACAATTCCTGCCGACGGCGGCAAGTCTGAGAAAATATCAACAGATGTAATCAGATCGGAATTTCGACTATCTGGTCCTAATTGAATCTATAAATTACACAGATTATATGTATACTTAGATCGGATCAAAGACAGACAAAATTGCGATCGCGAAAATACAAACAGATCTAATTAGACCCAAATTTCGTCTAACTGTTTCTATTTTAATCTATAAATTATAAGGATTATACGTGTAGTTAGATCAGATCAGAGAAAAACAAAATTGTAATCTAGTCATATCTGATGTCCGAGAAAGTATAAACAAATTCAATTAGATCAGAATTACGTCTAACTAGTCCTATTCAAATATATAAGTGATACAGATTTCACGTACAGTTAGATCAGACCAATGAAAGACGAAACTGCGATCTAAGCAGATGTTTTAATTTTGTTCTGTGAAATTTATGAAAATCCGATCATTCTGAAGAAAAAAATAACGATGAGGATTAGATCGAAGAAATCGAAATTGGAGCGAAATCAGGACAGAATATACATTTTCTCTTTCGATGAAAATTACCATCAAGTTAAAGAAAAGATTTTCTTGAAGAAAACTGAAGGTTTCATAAATTTCGTTTAATACAAACGGAAAAAAAAAAAAAAAATGCGTTAATTAACCGTTTCTTCCAACCGTGTATAGGTATTAAAAATTTTAGAGTAAAGGGGAAGTTTAACGACATTTAAAGCATGAAATTTCCGCGGCGTTGGTACGGCGTATAGTATACGAAAATTTAGGTATCCCAGCAGAAATATAATAACAATGTTTGTTGCTACAGTCGAGGACCCGTATACTCGAAACCCTTTAAAAGGTATATAAACGCGTTCCCCTACATCGGTATCACGCCTATCTAGCCGGTAAATATTTTGGCATATCGTTCGTAATGCACCACCGAGCTATAAAGCTATTCCGACCTAATCACAACTGCAAAGGTACGCTATTTATCCTGCGGTACTTATTACAACGTCCCAAGGTTCACCGTTCACCATGCGATAATTATTATAATTACTCGCGATACATATTATATCACCAGGTCGAATGCACAATTATTTCCGTCGGTACAATTTACCTCTTCGTAAAAATTTTTCGGGCCAACATTTTGGTCCTTGATGTTAATGAAAATCAGATGATGTTATATAAGAAAAAAAAAAAAACGGAGTCTAGGAGGTGTAGGATCAGACTCTCTTTGACTTCATAATTAATTATCCTCTATCACACGTTTATGGCGAGTGAAAATTATACTCGTTTTGTTTTTTTAACCCGTTATCACTTTCGATTTATACACGTTTTTACAGAGTGCGACATACACATGTGTCAATTGTTTCACAGCTTGTGTAAAAGTGTGGAAATAGAAACGTGGATAGTCGCAGAGTGTGTAAGGATAATGTTGAGAGGTATTTCGGAAAGGTAACACCTGTGACACCATTATCATTGCTTACTGGCTCAGGGGGTAGCTTATACACCCTTACAGCTGAACTATAATGTTATAACCCGACCACGTCATCGCCCGGCTGTTTTCAGCCTCGAAAATAGGAGCTAAGCTCTCTATTCAGTCGAATGTGAACGAAATTAATTCGTCGAAATTATTGTCCCGATTATTGTATCGCTACAACTGTGCACAGAATTCACTGATTAATGAAATAACCAGTCCAACCTGTGAAATAATTGTCGATGGAAAAATTCCTGCGAAACCGCGCGATGCTGCTGGATTACGTAGGTATAACCAAAGTTCGCATGAATAGCTGAGCCTGCGGAAACGGGGAAAATCCATTTGTACGATCACAAGTAGACCGCAAATGTACAGTCGAATCTGTTCGCCAACTGCGGAATTTCCGTGTATATATATAATCGTATAGATATATATTCAAACCATAAGCCAACAATCATATTAATTGGCGTAGCCACTTGCGGTATAATTGCTGCAGCTGCAACGCGCCGTGTTGTTTAATATCGCAATTGGCCCCATTGATTGTTTTCATTCATTTAGATTACCATTGGAACGAAGCCCGATGATTTTTAGAGCATAATTATTTGATTAGTGATATGAAATTTCCGTCGATTTCGATATCAGTCCACTCGTCGAGTCGAACAGGTGAATGGCATAAGCGAGAAGCTCGACTTTGCGCCAGTTTTGAATCTTCAAAATTTCACTTTGGTACGTATATTATACAATACCATTGTGCGTCGCCGGTAATTATCTTCACGCGTCATTGCCTCCTTTCTAACGCCGACGCGTTGCTCACAGATAACAAACATTCTCCCTCTAAGCCAAATACTCCGTATTCAAGATTATTGTAATAAACGGTAGTAAATTAACCGTGAAAAATTAATGACCCAAACCTGAAATAAAACAGAAAATGTAAAGACCTTATACATCTATATAGGTATATGTATGTACATAATATGCAAAGGCTAGTCATATGCTGGAAAAACTCGGTAATGAAACAGATTTGCTTCAGAAAAGATCCCGTTTTCACTTCCGGCACATCGGATTTTCGCGCAAGATATAAAAATAAGAAATTCTATTACCCCAATCTCTGTTGGTCCTACTTTTTTTCGAACTATACAAAACTTGAAGATTTGTTCGTCAAACTTTTGTTCAATCTGGACAATTTCCATGTTAGGTTAATTTATGGACAACTTGAGCAGATTCCTGCTTTTTTTAAATCCCGAATTGATCCGACTTCTTTCTTCTCAACTATACAAAGCTTGAAGATTTGTTCGTCTAACTTTTATTCAAACTGGATGCTTTCCATTTCAGGTTAATTTCTGGACAACTTGAGCAGATTCCCGCCTCTTTTTTAAATTTTCAATCAGATGTTCGTCGTATCAACTGTAAAATCTCGCAAGTTCTACCGACTAACTTATACGAATCTCTAAACGAAGAGGGTCCGTTGAGGATTGATTTGACATATCTGTAAAATTCGTTTCCTTTTGCCAAAGAATGACTGCACAGGTTTGAATATTGGACGTGCGAAGCAAGCTCGGCTTACATTCATTTTCTAAGCGAAATCCGCAAGATCTGAAATCATTGCAATCTGCATAATGGCCAGTTGGCGTGCCCCGCAATCCATTCCCAACCCCTGACCTGGGACAACACGAGCTCCGTCGTCACTCGGGGTATGCTGCCGTACACTTGAGGACAACGAATCTGAGGCAGTTAATTTTTAACACTAGACAGTTATGTTGGCAACACGGAGAAACCTGCAGCGCCACAGTCGGCCGAGCGCGAAACTAACTCAATCTCAATAAACGTAACATAACCCATGACCGTCGAATCTAACCTTAAAATACGCGCCAATCTAACGAGTCATTGTCTCCGCGGTATTCTAAGGTTAGATTTGACGGTCATGAGTTATTTTATGTTTATTGAGATTTGGTTAGTTTCGCGCTCGGCCGACTGTGGCGCTGCAGGTTTCTCCGTGTTGCCAACATAACTGTCTAGTGTAAAAAATTAGCCGTCTCAGATTCATCCAAGTGTACCCGGATGGTATTTAGGTTCCAGGTATACGTGTGGGCGAGGAAACAGCTCGAGAGCCCTAATCGATCGAGAAAATACTTACAATTAGTACCTACATGCTCGGCGATATTAGCTGCGCGCTGCAGCGCAGAAACGTCGTATGTGCTTAATTGTCCGGTGTCCGGGGATTTTTCGAACACAATTTACGGCTCGGAAACTCATTTCTTTCCTTCCGTTTTCAGAGAAAGCAGTGAAAATCGCTCCGACATCATTATAATATATATTTTCGCGCCGTTTCTATCCGGTGGCTTTTCTTCAAGAGGGTCATAACACAGATCGCAGATTTAAATAAATTTAAACGCAGTTATCGGTTATCATTTTCGACGTTGAGGTGAAAGATGAATAATCTACGACTGTGTATAATGTCTACACATGTATGTTCGCATGTCCGCAGTATAATGCAATAAAGGCTACAAATTTCCTAAAACGTAATTCAATGGGCCAATAAAACGAAGCTTTCAGTTTCAATCGAGCTCCTTGAAAGGGCAAATCAAGTATTGAGGTGCTTTTACGGGGGAAAATCTATTTCACTGGCAAACTAAATTGTATCCCCGGATTTCTCTGGCTTGAGTGACTCGAGGTCTTCTTTCTTCCTTAGGCATTTCTTCTTTCCTTTCTCTTTCTCTTTTTATCCACTGAATAATTCCGAACTGACTACAGTGACAAGAAAACCGTATATTATAGTTGCATAACCGCTTATAAGTATCGGTGACTTGATAATCCGAATTGAATATAATCATAATTTATTTCTAAGGCGAAAATTTACTCAACACATGCTGCAGGCGAGTTCCGAACTTATAATCTCTCGGTTCGGTTGAACTTTGGCGCGGCTTCGAAGTACAACATTTCGGAATTGAAAATGATCTTTCGACGCGAAACTAATTCACCAAACTTTAGAGCGAGAAAATGGAATCGCAGCTTACGTGTCGATTGAATATTGCGAATTTAGTCAATTTACAAAGAGAATTGGCAGCATGAGATTTTCGACATATAAAACAGCATATGAAAATTGGATTTATTGTTTCCGTATGAATTGGAAAAATATATAGGTACGTTATACTCATCATTACTACAACTATGTATATATTTATGAAAATTTCATGGTGAATCTGTGATATCGTCTAACAAATCAATGGCGTAAAACCATCCAAAGCAAATCCTCGAAGTAATTGTACAAATTGCCACTGATCAATTGATCCACTGATTGACCAATTTTAAATTGAAACGAACGGCCAATTTCTCTGGTAATTGATAAACAATTGGCTGGATGCGAATCGTTCGTAAGCGTGAGACATACGGATACGGATATAACTGTTTTCGCATTTCGTCCGTGTTTCTATTTACTCGCGAAACATCCGGCAAATTGATGATCAAGCTCTAAGGTAGAATCGGATGAGCAAGAATCCTTTACGGTTACATTATACATACGACGTATCGTTCCTACAGAAGCGGTAAATGAAACATTCATTGGAATTAATTAGAATTATCCGTGGCTATATACCGTTACGAAAACCAGCGTGAAGGGAGCTTTGAATAGGCTGTATAAGCGCGCCATTAAAGGCGCTGCTACAGGGATAAATACAAGAGTTTCATTTGTTTTTATTATTTTTCCCTTTCGCATTAACCTGCCCGCAGCGTGGAGTTGCGGAGCTGCGAAATGAAACAAGGCGTGTTTCTTTACCTCGTGACTAATAGCTCTTTGTCGTTAACCATTGTCTCGACCCCACGGCGTGCAAACGCCCTCAACGAACGCAGCCCTCCCCCACCTGTAACTACGAAACAATCCAATTTCTGCCCAACCCCGGCGTACGAAAGAGATTTTTCACTCAAAAAGCCGCGCCCTTTCTATTTTTTTTAATTTATCATATATATATATTTTTTTTTTTTTCAATTATTCACCCACCGTGCTGAATCATGATACTTCAGAGATTGAGCGTTTCTGTAAGACACACTTTCACTTGTATTTGCTCAAGTCTCTGATGCGGTAATAATTTTCCAATGAACAAGCATGTCGGTAAAATATTTCATCGATGAGTTGCATAGGCGCAAAATCAATATGGTTGCCATCACAGACTGCGCGCTTCGAGTTTTATTTCGACGTTTAGAGTCGATTCAACGTGCACGAACCGGTAATGACCACTTCACGTCAAACAAAACGATGGCAAGCATCGTTTCGTTACAATTTAACCATCGTCAACGGCGTAACGATTGCAAATTCAGCTCGCGAAATATCTCCATGTAATATCTTTGTACGCGTGCAACACGTCTGTCTGTTCTCTGCATGGTTCATGCTTATAACCCACATGATTACGTGAATTGTCTTCCCGAGTATGCGAGTATTATTCGAATACATGTATATTAAACATCAGACACCGCACGAGATGTACGAGGTATGAAAAAATGTATCGCTGCGTGTTGAAATGAATTTTTAATGCTTAAAATCTCGCGTCGCTTGTACAGCTGATATTGAAGTAAAATATATGGTTATATTTTAAAAGGTAATATTTCAGCCGTACTTAAACCCTAATCTGACAAGGTAAATCCGCCTTACAATAATAATTCTAATCCCGGGCTTTCTACGATGCTGTGTATATACGTGCATGTATACATACAGGAATATCAAAAAACTATAACGGGGTGGGAAGATTTTAAAGCAAATACCCTGTTACATTCCTTCACTTATTTCCTGCCCTCAAACTGCTAAATCGGGGACAAGATCTCAATTCAGATTGAAATTCTTTGTACGATCAGGGCATGAAATTACAACCATACAACAACGGTGACCTAGAATTTCCTATCCAGTACGATTCTTAATTTCGTTGTGAATGAAGACCGAGGGGTGCAGAGAGGTTGAATACCTGCTGGGTATAAACCCGGAGTAATATCGTTCATTAATCAAAGTTATATCTCCATGAGCAGCGTATATGGTACTCAGGTGTACCTACATATATTATATTTATACCTGCAACAGCAGCCGGAATATTTCCCGAAATTAACGAGATATATAAGACTCGAAATCGCGATTACATCGAAAAGTAGACGTTCCGGCGGAATTCCCAACTCAATTCCAGCTCAACCGTGAAGAACATTAATAAACATTATGCTGCATACGTATGAACGCGCAGCACCGTACAGGTCTAAATATTTCGTCAGTAAGTATTTATCGAGTGAGCTATACATACGAGCCGCCCTGCAGCCTCTCATCTGGGTCTCTTACTGACTCGACGCGGCAAACCGTTCGCTCTCACTTATACTTTACGTGAATAAATTAACTCCGGACACGGATGTCGCGCATGAGAAGCTTATGCCTTACGAATATATCTCTCCGGCAATTCTAATCTACCGTAGAAATTCGAAGTTCCTCTGTCGCCAAACGCGAATAATCCGCTTCTCGATCCAAAATACCGAATGTAACGGAAGCTGTTCGTTAACTCAAGGTCAGTGAACTATTTCGCAAGCTGAATTCACGGCTCTTAGACTTTTATCGCAGGTCAAAATACGGCTAAACTATTCTTGCCATCTTTTTCTTGGACGTAGTGCCTCGTTCAATAATTAACAAGTGCAGAAACTTATCGTCCATCGGAAATAAAACGTCAGGTGAACGAACGGCGGCCATTGATGTTACTTCTGTCAGCGTTTCAGTTCCAAAATCGTTTCGAAGAAATTTCAAAATCGAAAAAAAAATCGTGCGAATCTCGTGTGCTTTCGAATAAATTGAACGGCTTTCCATTCGACTCGTGGAAATATAGATAGTATTAGAAGGAGTAAAATTTGCAGAAGATATTTCTGTTTGCAACCGCTAATTTATCGATGGATTATCATTTTCTCGTCTATTGCGAAGAGCTGGGAGTTAAGTGAACCCAATTCTATATTAAATTCGTCGGTTTTAAGCCGCCAGAAATAAGTGTCCTCGGGACGAGCGTCGTGTATACATATAAGCAAAGAAGTCGTAAATGCGCAGACTCGCGAATGAGACAAAAGGTCGATGAGGAAAGTGCTTAATGAACATGGAATAGAGACGATTCAAGGGTTAAAATTAGAACGTCATCTCGCTGCTGGTGACGTATGTATAACCTATAGGAGACCAGCATAATCTGATTCGATTCATCCCCGGATTCCAGCATATCTGGTGCCTTGAAGATTCAACGACGATCGATATCGTGAGAGGTGGAATGAATTCGCTAAATACAAAACGACGCAATCGCAAATTCGGAATCCATTCGTTTGTGTTCTGCGACAAAAAAATCTGAGAGAGAAATGAGAAGAAGAGTGGAATAATTATAAGGCATAGCTCAAAGTCACACTCGCCCACGCAGTGCTTTACGGAGAGTTTTTCTTTTTAACGTACTTATATAAAATGAGGAGAAATTAGCAGTTCAGCCGGTGCCTTCGGGGCTCGTAGGGCGACAAAAAAGTTTGCTTGTTAACGGTTAAATGCGCACCTCAAACAAGCCGATTTGTTCCTTTTACCATTTTCCCTTCTGAGTTTAAGTACGTACCTATATGTATTTCAGTTGGCACGTCGTGAATGTGTGCGGAATTTTCGTTTATTTATTTTTCACGCTATCCATACCTCGACATTACGTACGAATGAATTAAGGATCCTGCTACAGAGCATATCTGACTCTGGTTGGTCTCGTTCAAGGTATGCAGAGCACAGGACTGCGCTATATGGATATATTCTACGACCAACAAAGGAATTCGAAGTCGTGCCAACACAGATGCATCGTTTCCCATTAAATTCAAAATAGAACCTTACCAACTGCACGGAGACGAATAAAACGTAGAAACGAACTGGAGCCTTGAATGGCACGATTATTTCCGTAGAGGAATTTCGTTCATCGTTCCGTCTTTGACGGTGCGTCGCGACGTCGTCCTTGATACAGTGATCACAGATATTCGCTATTGTTTATAATAAGCTTACGAACACATTTACTTATACTGGAATCGGTTGATTAACGTTATAAAATTATCCAATGGTGAATTAACTTGTCTAACAGGATGTCTATGCATAAGTCAACCGAGAGAATGCTGGATGTAATCAAATACTAATACTTTGGTGCAACGGTCATACCTACTATTTAACGGAATAAGCAATGCTCGAAGCAATTAACCGCAGCGGGTTTTCATATGGTAAAATAGCTAGACCACCATGTGGACCCACGTATATTCGTCTCTCCGCATGTTAGAGAGACAACAAAGAGAAAGGTGGTGGGTACATACGGACGCAGTAGGAAAATGGTCAACAATTATTCTCCTGAATTCCTACGTTGAAGTTTGCCGCTAGGGGTTGAAATTAGTTTAATTGTCTTAATTGGTCAAATACGTGTACGCCAGTCTGAATATGCATACAGTTATGGTTATTTCATTATTATCCTAATTTCTCTCCTGCATGGGTACGAGAGTCAGCCCCTAAAGCTATACACACGCAGTGTCTATAAAGCTCCTCGCCCGGCGGATCATCCCAGCAACATAATGCATCCTACATTACGATGTTTTAATAGAAAGTCTAAAAGAAAATTGTAAATGAGGTAAAATGAAATTGAAGATGTTAATAGCGTTGCACTGCCTCCACTTGTATCTTAGAGACACTAAATACGATAATTAAGTAAATTATGGCATCATTGAATCGCCAGACTTGCGGGACAAAATGGGGTCGTTTTTTTCCATCTCCTCATTCCTAGTTAAATTGTAATACCGACTTTGATAACAAATGGCCGGGCCAGATCCTAGCAGATTTCATTTTAAGTATGCAAATGAGATTTTAACCTACACTTCGGTCTCGCTTCGGGCTGCTCCGCGCTACCGCGCGTCGTGAAGGAGGCTGCGCTTCGCATTACAACTAATGATACCCGGGGAGAACATCTGAGCTTGCACACAATTTATTTCAACGCGTCAAGTCTGTCGGGTTTCATTTTTATTCTGAACGTACCGTATTTCAAGCTTAGAACCCCGAAGGCATACTTT